>NW_020524364.1:0-91381 GCF_003368295.1 Carassius auratus
GCTGATGAACTCCAGTGAACTCCAGTAGACAAAATGATGGATGGACAGAACAATAGATAGAATGACAGATAGATGGATAGGTAGATGATAGGATGCTGGATGGATTGATGGATTAATAGAATGATAGAACAATGAATGAAGGATGGATGGAGCAATACATTGATAGAACTATAGATGGATAGAGCAATGGATGGATGAATTAGATGGATAAAAGCCATATATAGATGTGCAATGGGAAGATAAAATGAAGGATAAATGGATGGATGAATAGATAAAGTTATGGATAGATGGACAGAACAATAGATAGAATGACATATGGATAGATAGATGTTGAAATGATGGATGGATGAATAAAACGATAGTTAAATTAATAGAATGATGGAAGAATGGATAGAATGATAGGTAGATGGATAGATAAAATGATGGATGGATGGATGGACTGAACAATAGATAGAATGACAGATGGATAGATAGATGATGAAATGATGGATGGATGAATAAAACCGTAGTTAAATGAATAGAATGATGGAAGAATAGATAGAATGGCATAAATGGATAGATATATGATAGTATGATGGATGGATGGATGGATGGATGGATGATTAGGAATGATAAAACGAACACACGATAGATAGATAGATAGATAGATAGATAGATAGATAGATAGATAGATAGATAGATAGATAGATAGATAGATAGATAGATAGATGGATGGATTGGATGGATAGACGGATGGATGGATGGATAGACTATAGTGTTTGTAGTTTATGATCTTTTCTGCGGTTTCCTTGGTTTTAAATGTGTTTTCTGCCACAACAGGAAAGGTGTGCGTTGTGGTGTGTTTTGTGACGGCATGTGATTTCCTGAAGTGTCTTTTATGTGTGTTTGATAGCGCACGTGTGTGTGTGTGTGTGTGTGTCTTGAGGGAAAGTTTCCACTTCCCTCACCCTAATGAGTAAGCTGACATCACATGGCTGAGTGTCCTCCAGCAGCTCTGCGTCTGCGGTGTGAGTGTGTGAGTGTGTACTGTTTACCTCCTCGTAGTAACAGTGAAGCGGCTCAGAGCCGGCAGTAAATGTGATCGAGTGCTTCATCTGCTCAATACGCTGTTTTAGTGCTGGGCTCGAGCGTTGCTGTAGTCACAGGGAGTGATGCCTCAGAAATGATTTGATGGTCTGTAGAAAGAGTCCCTCCGGCACACAGAGCTGTTCTGCAGTTCTGTCTCCACGCTTGATTAACTGCCTCTTTACAGCTGTCACTCATAGTTTCCAGGCTTTAAGAAACAGATGTATGAATTTAAGTAATGCTTTGAGTGCTTTCAGGAGCATTTCTCGGGGTTGTGGTTTGTCATTTCCTACCCTAACCCAAACAGAGACCACAGAATACACAATAACCTAACCTTGTTATATAGTGATTTATAATACATTTAATTTAATAATAATAATCAAATAGCCAATCACAGCATATTTTTGAAAGTAGTGACTTATGCATCCTCACTAAATAAAATTATTCAAAGTATAAAAGTGTATTCTAGGTATAAAATGTCTTAAAAATAAATACTACTGATCCCAAATGAAATAATATATGGAAGGCTTGTTTCCGCCACTGAATATAAGATAAAAAAAGATAGCTTATTGCAACGTTTTATATCACAATTTTATACCAATACTGTCTTTTGAGATAAAAAAAAAAAAAAAAATTAACAGTTTTTGCGAGATATAAACTCACATTGCTGAGGAAAAAGATAAAAAGTTATAATAAAAAGTTTTATTCAGTGGCAGAAACAAGCTTCCATAATAATTTATTAAATTAAATTTTTATATATATATATATATATATATATATATATATATATATATATATATATATATATATATATATATATATATATATATATATATACAATTAATTTATTTAATTAGTAATTATATTTAAATAAATTAATTTAATTTAAATATAATTTATTGATTTAATTTAACAAATTCCTAATGGCATCACATAAGAATAAGTAAATTTTTGCTGTATCTCAGGTGATGAATTAGGTATAAAGAATCAACCCATAAGTCTCCCCTTTGGTCTGGTTGTGCTGGTTTTCCTCTGTCTGTCAGAGTGCAGTATTGGGTTTCAGATCCGGCCCGTCCCAGACACCTTGGGATGGGCACACAGACCACAGACGCCAGCGGAGCACAGCCCAGGGTTTACCGGAGGATTCCTGAGCTCGACGATCAATGAGACCAAAGGGGAACCGATATATGAACACAATATGAACCATCTGCATAGCTATCATTGGGCAGGACTGCTTTCTGTTAATATACACTGTGAGCTGAATAATGACACTGTTGTCTTTTTAGAGCTGAAGGTTGCATCACTGATTCTGTTAATGTCCTGTTTGTTACTGTGAAGCAGCTATACAATGTATTTTTGCCTATTGCAAATATACAAATATACCCCAGTGACTTAAGACTAGTTTTGAGGCAAAGTTGTGATTTTATAAGATAACTGTGATATAAAATGACTGATAGTGTAATGTTCAGACTCATCAGAGGTGTGTGCTGTGTTGCAGATGGGAGGAGGAGCTGTCGAGAAGAGAACAGATGGAGTCGATGGTGCAGACGCTTCAGGAGGTGAGCTCACCTTCGCTCCAGCCGTCTAGACTCTCTCACTGTGACACTAATGACTTTATATGACGTGGGTTTCTCACTTGACGACCTTGTAGCTGAAACCTACGACATGAGTGTCCACATCCAGATCCATGATGCAGGAGAACATGCTGACATTATACACTTAAAAAGGCAGAATTCAACATGTTTTTCCCCAAATGTAAAGCACAAATAAGATCTTCTCAAGCTTTCTCCTATTCACAATAACTGGATTCTTTTCAGGCAAAATATATATATTTATCTGGTCAAAATATATGTAGAATATTTTCCTAAAGAGATTGTTTTACTGAAAATTCTGTCATTCTGTTCCAAACCTTTATGTGTTAAACACAAAAGATGTTTTGACGAGTGTTGGTTACTAAACAGTTTCTGGTCCCCGTTGACTTATGGAAATAAATATTATGGAAGTCAGTGGCTCCCATCAACTGTTTTGTATTCAGCAGATTTAAAGAAAGGTTTGTGCTGGTGAGTAAATGATGACAGAATTTTTCATTTTTGGATGAACTGTCCCTTTGAGAAAATATATTTTCCAAATGTAAAATATTTGTAGTTTAAACCTTTAAATGCCAAAATGCATTTCCATCTAAGAAAAAAAAGTGATGCAATGTATTTATGTATTTTGAGTATGTGCATATATTTACACTGAATTTTGTTTATATAAAATGGACAAACACTATATGAGATAATATATTGAAGAAAAAAAACATTTAAAATACGTTTTGAATGCTTAATCTACATAAAATAAATGTAAATAAAAAACTAAAATGTACAGTACATATAAACTCTCTGAGGAAATATATTTAAAAACATTTCAGAGGACAGGAAAAATATTTTAAAACATTTCCAGTCTTAAAATTAATTGTTGGGTCAATGCAAAAGGTATTTGTATTATCATTGTACATATATTTAAATTAAATGCATTAGAAAATATTAGCAAACATACTTCAAAGGGGCCAGAGTCAATGCATGTCCAAAGTATATATATATTGAAATATATATATTAAAATAGTCAGAAAGTATATGAGAAAATATAAGTAAAAATGTGTCAAAATATATTAATGTATTTTAAAAAATTAAAGTTTGGTCATTTTTTGTTTAATGTAACAACTAATTTTGCTGTATGGATTCTTACATGTTTCTCCTCCAAACAATGTCTCAGTTTGTGCTCAGATTGATTCAAGCCTGCAATAAAAAGTCAGAGATCTGAGAAATGTTAAAGTTGCAAAAATAAGCAACCACCCAGAACATCCTAAACCGCAAATGATCAAATTAAATCTGGAGCTCCTTGAAATGACCCCTATAGAGTATGTGAGTGTGTGCATGCTAAAATACACAATGACTATCTTCTCATGTGATCTGAGCAAATATAAATGACTGTGTGTGTGTGTGTGTGTGTGTGTGTGTGTGTGTGTACTCAAACAATCTGGGTCAAGGCTGTAAATGGGATGCATTTAAGAGTTTGAGTGTTTAAATATGCCCACGTGGCCCAGTGCTGCATCCATGTCAGTCTCAAACTCACCACATTCCCCAAGAAACAAGATCCATCCTCTGCTGATGCAGCGGGAAAATCAATACACGGCTGCATCTGTGTTTGTGTTGGATTATGGGTCAGCAAACTGCAGAGGAGAGAATCCCAAAACTGCCCTCACTTATATGGATTTCCTCTCCAACCTTTTTCATTAGACGGGAGAGAGTGTGTTGTGTTCATGTCGTCATGCACTCCAAAAAAAAAGGTACAAAAGCTGTCTCTGAGGTGGTATCTTTCAAAAGCTACACTTTTGTACCTTATTTAACCCTAATGGGGGATATAAGTACCTTAAAGATACATATGAGAACCTAAAATGTACATATTGGTACCTCAATGGTATTAATATTTGTACCATGTACCATTGTAGACAGTTTTCGTACCTTTTTTTTTCAGAAAGTGTGTGCTCATGGCATTTTAACATGAAGATCTGTCTGTAATATATATATATATATATATATATATATAATATATATAGTGCACTAAATGGAAAAAAGGAGCATCACCAATTAAAATAAATGCACATATTTTATTATTGAATAAACAATCAAATATAATCAAATTTAGAAAAGTCAGTTTTGATCACAGGAATAATTACATTTGAAATATATTTTAATATAAACACTTATTTTAAATTGAATAATATTACTGTTTTTTTTATTACATTTTTGATCAAATAAATGCAGCCTTGGTGAGCAGAAGAGACTTGTTTTGACCAGTATGTAGATGACTACTTTCAATGCTTGTCAGTGGAGATGTTTTGGCTGCTAGATACTACTAACGTACCAACTAACTAGAATAAACTAACCGGTTAAACCCTGAGCGCTTGAGTGACGTGTCGTCTTACATTATATTTCATGTATTCCTCTGTTGCTTTGTGTGTTCACGTTTCTCATGTGCGTGTTTGTTCAGAACGTAAACGAATCCGAAGCCATTCAGGACGAGTTGAACGAGAAGGTCGAAAGACTGAAAGCTGAACTGGTGGTGTTCAAGAGCCTTATGAGCGATGTGAGTATTTCCATATCTAGAGCCCAAAATATCACAGACACTTGAAGATCAGTGTAATTGTATTGTTTTATCACACCTTCAGATCACAGTGTTTTCAGTCCACGGATGATGGATGATGTTTTACCACATTTGATAAGGATCTGAGTTTTTTTAATCAGGTTTTAATCTCTGTGACTGGTTGTTTTCCGTGAAACTCGCTCCGCTTTATTTGCTCTTTTCCCCTCTGCAGAAACACAGAGACAATACACAGACAAACAGAGCTCTGTTTTGAGTCTCATTGTGTCGTAATATCATTATCTCACGCATACACGCCTTCGATTTGAACCGGCTGATCTAGACGGTGAGGAATGAATAAACCGTTTATCCACATGTCACCCGAATTGACAGCTTAATGATTAGAGTTACTCACCTTCTCTTCATCTGTCAGCCAGTCACTCACTCGAGTGTCAGAGTTTAGGAACAATAAAAGCTGTTAACTGAAATCGCTATTATTCATAAAGGCTGGCGGACGGAGCCACTCTAGAGCCGTAGAAAACCGGAGGAAAATCCTGGACCTGAAAGTAAGAGAGAATGCAAGATGTGATCTGTGAAAGCACTGAGTGGACTGAATTTTAATGAGGAAAAACAATTGCCCTGATTTGTTTCATATGCATCGGTTTCGATGGAAGCGTATTTCCGCCATTGAATAAAAAATGAAAACAGGAATCATGACTTTTATCTCACAATTTAATACCCATTAGTTACTGCAGCTATGTCCAACAACCATGGTGCGTTCACGCCACACACATCATGTTCTCACATAGTTAAAAATACATCGCATAGCAAAGAGGACGACAAGCAAGAGCGATCATCTCTTCCTCTTTACTACTAGTTATAGCACAAAATAAACATGAATGAACATCAGAAGTGTCATCTCAACCGCAGAAAGATGTCAAAACACACCATTTTTCAAGTTCAAGTCCACCAATGTAAATCTACGTCTGGTTTATTCGTCGGACAATATGGCAGATTCAGTGTTATGATTGGTCAGATCACCTGTCAATCAAACTCTCGGCGAACGGTCAATTCAGACTTTCTTGTAACTCTGAGGAAAAAGTCAGAATTGAGAGATATAAACTCTTTTTGCAAATCTTATTACAAGTATATAACTTGCATTTGAAAGATATAAATTAGCGATTCTTAGAAGAAAAGTCTAAATTGTGAGAAATGAACTTGAAAAAATATATATAATTTGTGTAGAACTGCGGCAAGCTTGATTCTGTCAAAGAATAACATATATAAAATGAAACTTAAAATGAATCTCACAATTCAGTTTTTTTTTCTCACAATTGCGAGTTTATATCTTATTAAAAAAAGGTAATTGTGACTGTCTCACAATTCTACCATTTTTCATGAAAATTTTGGGCTTTTCTTCTCAGAATTGCATTTTTATATCTGGTATTTGCAAGTTATAAACCTGGAATACAAATTATGTTTTCTGAATTGTGAGACATAAACTTCAAACTTTATTTTCTCAGAAGTGTGAGGAAAGTCAGAATTGCGAGTTTCTTTTTTTATTCTGTTCTTTATTATTATTATTATTAATTTGTACCTCAATGTTTCTGTTGCTCGGGCTCCTCCTCTTCTCCATGCAGAACAAATAAATCAGAGCAACTGTTTCTCATGTGGCCTTCAGGTGAAATGAACCGCTCATGTTTGTTGCGTGCCTGTGGATTTACCACAAGACTAACTTGTTGGTCTGAGCGTCTGTGTGCAATGACATTGATTGATGACTTGTTTGTAGATTTTAATTGATGTTTTAGTAGAGATTATAATGATTTAGCATGATCTTGTAGCATTGTTAGTTTTTGTTAAGAGAATTAGAGTTTCTCGGGTTTTAATCTGCATAACTAAATACATTATGGCCACACACACACTGCAGTTAAATACACTTTTCAGTGACGCTGTTGAAACACTCCATTAAATTATTTACATGTGACAACTACATTTTCCAAACCAATTCACTCCTGAAAAATTATTTTTCTTTTGAATTTATTTTTTATGAACCAAACTGAACAATTAGTTTATGTACAGTATGGTGTATTTTTAAGTAAGTGATCTATACTTATTAAAAAAAAATAATAATTACAATTTCATTTTTATATTATTATTTTTTATTATTATTTAAAAATATGAACATACATTTTTTTTATGTAAAAAAAAAAAAAAAAAAAAAAAAAATATATATATATATATATATATATATATATATATATATATATATAAACATGCCTGTTAATAAATATGGCTGTCCAAATCAAATATTGACATAGCCCAGGATTTTACAGTGTGTACATTGCATTCATGTAAATCTGGAGGCATGAGCGAAATAATACAGTGACTATTGCTTTTTAAAAAACTGCTGATGTTCATAAACCAGACTTTGAAGACAAACATGCATCATGACTAAGCACAAAACTGACACTGCAACTGCAAATGTGGTTTCTTCTGCATCATAAACTCATTGTTTGTACAGAAATCGTTTTTTTTTCTGCTTGAATCTTTGTTTAGCAAATGTCCGACCTCGACACCAAGATTCAGGAGAAAGCCATGAAGGTAGACATGGACATCTGCAGGAGAATCGACATCACGGCCAAACTGTGTGACGTGGCCCAGCAGAGGAACTCAGAGGACATGTCCAAGATGTTCAACATCAGTCCATCCAGAGCACCAGCAGACAGGGTGGGAAGAACAAACCAAAAATAACTATAAAACACATCTTGAGACATGTTAGAATAGCCTATTAGAATAGAACGCAACTATAATTCAAGTTATGAAAACTAAATATGTTTTCTCTGTTTCACCAACAACAAATAATTCCAAATAAAGCTGGAGCAGAACATTTGCGTGTCTCAGAGCAACACTGTGGTGTTTGTCTTTCTGAATGAATCTGTCTTTGAACAAATCATTTGAATCAATGATTTATTCAGAAAACCTATATGCAGTTTTTGTGTCATATTTACCAGCATAAAAACAGCTCTCCTTACATTTTAACATTTTATGTCCGTATCACACACCCCTAGCCTGTAATATATCTGTGTATTTCAGACGGCTGTGGTGTGCAAAAAGAAGGAGAAGAAGCCAGTCTCAGATGAGGAAAGCTCAGAGATGGATGCAGATCCCAGCTCCTCGGAGGAGGACGTCCCGTTAACATCACCGATGAGATGAAGCGCATGATCAACCATCTGTGAGTCCCCACAACCAAAACACATTCAGGTTTCCGTCTGAGATTTGAGATCATCTCATGATTACTCTGGAGGCTCCTAGTGGTGAAGCAAACAACTGCAGGCACGCTTGAGCAATTTTGGGGGAAACGTACAGGCTGCTCTTTCTCCATGTGTTTGATATGAATGTTAATCTTTCTCCACTTTGATGTCATGATCACGTAAAGCTGATATTTCTGTGTTTTTCTGATTCTCACTTTCACACTTTCACCTAGCTATTGTAGTACAAGCCAAAGTGCCTGACTACGATTTTCTCCCCCAAATCTGATATTTTTAAGGTTCTGCACATGCAGAAAAATGGCTCATATTGTACGCCGTTATTAATTGCAAGACATCTAATTTGACATGCATGCAAAAAAATAAAATAAATAAATGTAAAAAATAAAAAATAAATAAGAAGTCAAAACTTCAATAAATATTTCACTCAAAAAAAACAAAAAAAAACAGTGTTGCATGTTGAATAATGTCAGATCATGTTAGTTGGTAACATATTTATGATTGAGATGTTTTATAAAGACAGATAGCATCAAATACAGCATTTTGCATTACATTATGCCATGTGATGTGGTATATAGAGGCTTTACCATGGTAAAGACTGCACATGTATTGTAATATGTATTATTTTTAGAAAGTCCTTTTAATGTAATTGTAAAAACATCCACCTTCAGGTTATGGGTCTTTTGTCTTTTTGCTGTGAGATCTTTACAGATTTGTATTAAGTAAATGTAAGAAAAACTTTATATTATTAGTAATATTTCAAGATGAACACTTACTGTACTGAAGAAACTTCGATTTACTCGATTATCCATACAGTTAGTTATGTTTTATTCATAAAGTTATTAGATCATCTGGTTTTTGAGCAACATTTATTTGTTCATCTCCCAATCAACATGGCATTGAATTATATGTTTTAAAACTACAGAGCATTGATAATAAAAGACATGTTATTGGGAGATACAAAGTAACAACTGATATTTATATCATTTTATGTAAGTATTCTGTTCTCATTGATTTACATTACAAGCTTTCTGAACTTCATCGTACTTTTTGACCATATAAATATCAGCATTTGACCAAATGGCATATTTATTGCCTTTGAGTAAAACTAAGTTGTTTTTTCCTCTGTATTCTTACTTAATAATATTATATGAGCTATATAATCCTGATGTCTTGAAGATGATACTCATCAAACAAAAAGACACAAGCACACTTTTTTCTGACCTATTTTTCATATCAGGCTTTTCAGGGTAAAATTATGCTTTAAAATAATTAATAAAAAACATCAACATTGCAAAACAATAAATGCATACCCAATTTCCACTTGAAAATTTAAGTGCAATTTTTGCTGTTAACAGTGAGGGGGAAAAAATCAGATTTGGGAGTCATGTACGTCAGTATGTGTTTGCTTGTCTTCATTCTGGTCCTGTGACTGTCTTCACTGCCTGCTCTTTCTCTCTCCTCTCTTTCTGTCCCATTCTCTTTCCTCACACGCAGACATTGTTCAGATAACTCATTTGTTGCTAGGCGGGAGACGTCTGAGATGGATGATGACTGTGACAGTTTGACATGGGAAGAGAACGATGATACGCTGCTGCTATGGGAGGATTTCAACAATTACAACATGCCCTACAGCCTCACCAACAGCAGCGCTGCCCCGGACTCCAACGGAGACGCACACGACACTGTGAGCTTACATTTATCAGCTCTATACACTGCTGTTCAAATGACTCGACTGGTTTCCAAAGAAGACTCTTCGGCTCACCAAGGCTGCATTCTTCTGATTAAAAATACAGGAAAAACTGTAAAAATGTGAAATAATATATTAATTTAAAATAACTGTTTTCTATATGAATATATTTTAAAATGTAATTTATTTCTGTGATCAAAAGCTGAATTTCCAGCAATCAATCTAATATGCTGATTTGCTGCTCAAGAAACATTTCTGATTATTATCAATGTTTAAAACAGTTTTGCTGTTTCATATTTTTGTGCAAACTAATTTTAAAAACTGCTTGAGAAGGAAAGTTCAAAAGAACTGCATTAACTTAAAATAGAAATATTTTGAAAAATTATAAAAGTCTTTACTGGATCACTGTAATGCAACGTTGCATAATAAATGTATGAATTTCTTCTAATTTCTTCAGTGTTGTTCTCAGCACATTTGTACAGATAAGTGAAATAAGCCGTTGTGTGTCACATGTCTCAGGATTGCAGTCTGGGAAATCTCATCGATGAGACCGAGTCTCTTTTCAAGACCAGAGAGCAGGAATATCAGAAGACGATCGGACAAATCGAGGTTAGACTGTGCTAGCGAGACTGGTTGTGATTGTGTTTGACCTCTTACTGAGGTTGAATGTGTCTGTGATCACACAGATGGAGTTGGCCACGGCTAAGAGTGACATGAACAGACATCTGCATGAGTATATGGAGATGTGCAGCATGAAGCGAGGGCTGGACGTACAGATGGAGACCTGCAGGAGAATGATCAAGGGTGGCAGGTGATTTCACAGCATCACTAAAGGGCTGTCTGCTAAGAAAAACAGCTTATAGTGCTGATCTAAGATCCAAATTATTTTAATCATCTTCTCCTTCTCTTTCAGAAATTCTCTTTCCATCAGCTCATCCGCGAGCAGTGACTCAGGGAACACTGACGAGATACAAGAGGAGTCGGACAAGGACGGAGAGACGGAGGGGCCAATCAGCTGATACCTGCCCAGTCTGGCCCCGCCCTCTTCCTCCCACCGAGCTCCAATCAGCTCTCGGGCCTCCCAGCAATCGACCAATGGTATTACACTGAGGGACAGAGCCCACTCCCACAAATCCTGTAGGTGCTTTAACGTCTCCGTGTCAGAGTGGGGCGGAGATAATGAGGGTTGTTTTTGTGCTTAGACATCAATATCGATGCGTCACACGGTGCCACAGCTGTCACGGGACGGCCTGACTACAAATCAGATCGATCCCAGCTAAAATACATAACACAATACACTTGATCAAACCCCAAATCTCGATAAGAAACCGGAAAACGTTCACACAGTGTGAGTGATACACAAGACTGAAAGCCAATCAGCCCAAAACGGACTGAACACATCAGAATGAGTTCCTTAATATTAGTGGCTTTTTATTTTTCTAAAAACTATTTGAGAAATCAACAGTTTACTGCAGAAGTATTTTGGCCTTTAAGCCCCGATCCAGTTGGTGAATGTGGAAAAAGCTTGTGTTCTATGCAATCAGCCTTATTTTGTGATCTGTGTTTTCCCCGCTAACAAAAATACACTCTATGAATGTTTTGCTGACATTCCCAGTTATTTCTGAATGTTCTCTAATCATCAAAATGTCAAGTTTTCAACTAAATTTTTTAACCCTCTGGTGCTCTTCAGTCATTTTTTCACCCAAAAATTGTCTTTTAAGATTTTTTTTACTTCATCAGAATGGAATGAATCTTGGTAAAGGTTTTGGCACTTGCTATGTGAAATAAATAAATAAATAATGTACATCATCCAAAAAATATAGTCTGACCTGTACTTTTTGTGGTCAAAAATGTCCACATTGGAAATGAATGTGAAGCGAAATTCATCTAGTGGAGACGTTTGGTACTGCGCTCAAAGAAAATCTTACTAAAAGCTCTTTTTTTGTAAGATCAACTTCAAAAATGGAACATAACCTCTTTAAAATTATAGTTTTAATTAAATTGCATTTTTAAAGTAAAACATGTTTCGGAAAATATGTGTTGTAAGAATAAAGTCTAACATTTTTCATTGTTTTTCACTTCAGAAATATCTATGGAGTGCCTTTTTTTTTAGAAAGAGACCAAAATTTGTGCTCCTACGCGTTCAAGATTTACGTATGTAATGTAATTTTCAGGTCTTTGGTCAATAACTGGCTAACAGGTAAATAAATTGATTATAATTACTGCATAAATATAATACCATATAATTGAGCACAATAAAATCCCCTAAAAATACAAAATATGAAATAAAAACATTATTTGATTAAAATATAGTCCATTAATTTAATTGAAATAAAAAATAATAATAATTAGATCTTTTTTTACCTGTCCAAAGAAGAGCTCCAGATGGTTAAAACCTTTTTTTCTTTTTTTTCTGGATGTGCGAATGTTAAAAGAACATTCCATTTTCTGATTTTGCAAACATTATGGAAATGTTACTTTTGAATGTTCTCTGAACCTTCCGAAACAAATAGTAACATTTTAAAAAACTGAAACATTTCAGAAAAAAAAAGAATGTCTGTTTTACTGAAAGAACCTTGGCAGAACATTAGCAAAACGTTCCCTGTTAGCTGGGTTTGATTTGATGTGTTATGTACTACGTTCACATGTTTTAATGTTTACACACTGAATGGCAGAATCTGTGGAACAGTGTCCCATCATTTTAAACACCAACCAATGATGATTGCAGCTTTTTAAAGGGTTACACACATCAATATCTCAAATATTAAAGAACTATGTGCCTATATATACATCGCAGGTTCATTTTGAATGGCCTTACTGCATTTCCACTTCTTTCTAAAGCACTCATCATGATCATGGGGGAAATGATCAGATATATATTTTGTTGATTGTATGAGGACTTTCTTGATGTCTAAGCAGTTTCTTTGTTAGGTTATATCATTAGAAGAGTTTTCAGGTGGAGGTTTTGATTGTATATAGACCATGTTGGGTGTATCTGAAATTATACCCATTTCTATAAATATATGTAGATGCAAAAATTACGAAATTTTAATTTTGGCATTAAGCCCTCACAATGGCCACTGTTCCATACAGATTCAGGTTTGTTTTAATGGATATGGTTTGTTCATATAATGGTCTTTTCTGGCTGCTTATATTTTAGCATTTTATACACTACTGGTCAAATGTTTGGAAGAATTGAGATTTTTAAAATGTTTTTGAGAGTCTCTCCTGCTCCGTATTTCATCAAAACACAAACATATGAAGCAGCACAAGTGTTTTCAACATTGATGATAATCAGAAATGTTTCTTGTGCAGTAAATCAGCATATTAGACTGATTTCTGAAGATCATGTGACACTGAAGACTGGAGGAGTGATGCTGGAAACTCAGCTTTTGATCACAGATATAAATTATATTTCAAAATATATTACAACATAAAATTATTATTTTAAATTTTAATAATATTTCACGATATTTGCTCAAATAAATGCAGCTTTGGTGAGCAGAAGAGAATGAATTATTCCAAAAGTTTGACCTGTAGTGTACATTCCTTATTATTCTGAAATATGGGAAAATTGTTTTTATTAAATTAATCAGTGATTTAATTATAAGCTCTATGATGTTATTATAAGGTCAAAATATGGGTTTTAAAAAATATATATTTTATAGTATATAAGTTGGTGGGTATCATTTGTGTTTATTAATTTTACAATATATTAATTTAGCTCGAGTTGGTATCATATATGATCAAATCATCTGTAAATTTTGCAATTTAGTTTGTGTACTTGATTTCCTAATTTATCAAAGATTGGAAAATCTGGCTTTTGAATTTTATAATATATAAAATTCATCTGATTTTATAATGTTCTGGATATCTGGGGTTAATTTGGATGCTTTTCCCGGCAAAATTAAACATGCACTTATACAAGTCTTTGCCTTTTGAAACAATGTTGGCCTACTTTTTCATGCTTATGGTGAAAATCAAGCTATTTTGTTTGTCTGAATCTGAATCCATAACATGGGTCAGATGTCTCTTTTCAAAACCAATTGAATGGTTTTTGAACAAACAAATGGGAAAATGCCAGCATCACAAGGTGAATTATCACACAAAATAATATGCTGAAAAAAAGTGTTATGTTATTTTTATTATTATTATTTAATTCCATTGTGTTCATGGCGTTTTATAGAAAAAAGTGAGAATTATCTCTGTAAAGTATCCTAAGCAAAAGTATGAGTTGGTCAACATCTTTTAGAAGTGCTTCTATTCAGAATGAACTGAAACTGGATGAGAAAGTAATGCCGTCATCATATTTGTGTTTTTGTAAATTAAAGGAAAGCACAAAATGGCAACAAATGTAGGTTACAATTTCTGCAATGATGGGGTCATATAGTGCAAACTATCATAAGCATAAAGCCAGAAACATACCTGATACATTTCAAAACACAACAACACAAAATTGAGTTTGTGTAGCATTTGACTTCTCATATTTGCATAGAGTATAGTTTCAGGCCTAACACTTTGTCTTTAAATCAAATATGCTGTTTTCTTACCTTAATTGGCGTTCCCGTTTAAAAATGAAAAGCATTTTAAAAATTGCTTGTAAATCTCTCATTAAGCTTTAATCTCCAGCGCTGCGTAGATTACTTACAAACCAAGGTTCTTGAGGTGAATTAATTAAATCATAAAATTGTCAAATTAAACAAATTGTGTGGCCTGTATAATTACAGTCACCTGACTGCATTATACATAATTTCTGGAATCTGATTAAGTAATCCAGATTTAATGTAACCCAGTCTTACTGAATCATGGAATCAGGTTTTGTGTTTCTTTTTAGGAACCGACTGGTCATCTGAGTTTATTCACCTCAGTTTTTAAGTAAAAAAGTATTATTTGTGGGTAATTCTGTCAATGTTTGCTCCAAAACAAGTACATTAGCTCAAACCTGTTCTAATTCAAGCAAAACAAGTTAATTAAAAGACTGAATACAATATTTGGTAATAACATAGCATAACGAGAGGAAATTTCTAAGGATTTTTTTTTTTTTTTTGTAAGACGGTAATTTTTGAAGAAGACTACAAGCATAAAACTACAAAATTTAACATAAAAATTTTTGTTATAGTAGATTTTAAGTTGTGACACCATCTCTGTGAGATAAGGTCAGTCAATTTTAGTCCAATTCGAAATCAATACCTAGGATTTTCAGGAAAAAGAAAATCCTCTCTGGGTTAAAATGAGCGGAACACACAAAGAGTTAAGAACGGTTAATGAATTGCATTCACATCAAGATTTGCCTTTATCAGTGAATGTACAGAATATCAGATGCGGTCATTAGTAAAAAAAAAATATTTAGTTCATCAGACAGAAGATGAAACAAGTCAGATGTTTTCATCCTCTTGGGTTTTGACCGTATGAGCTCAGATTTTGATCTGCAAAGCCGGGTTTTGCCCAAATGCCAAGCTGAGTGCAATTACTTTGCACAATTACTTTTGAATTGAATCTGTAATTTCTTATAAAGCAACACCAGTTCATTAGACCCCCATCATCATCATACCAGCATCAGCCGGTTTTACTGAAAGAAGAAAGGGTTTCCGTTTCTGATTTTAACAAGATCTGTGGCCTCAATCCTTCTCTTTTTATTTGATGATAATGACATCAGAAATGATCAGTATAGGTACATGAGAACATTTTTATGTTGTCTTTATTATTGTTTTTGCTGCTAATGAATTTTCCTGGTGTGTGAGCTACTGGTGTATGTTTCAAAATAATGAATGTATTTGGTGCTGGGGTCAAAAAAATAAATAAACTGAATTGATTCATTTGCTTTGTCGACGTCCTTTTTATTTTGTTTGTAATGATTCTGTTTGAGAAAACCATATTTAATTAGTGTTTATTTTTAAAGCCATAAATGTACAGCGTGTGTTAACATGTAATAATCACAGAGAACATAATTATCTGTATTTTTAATTTGTATTTTGTAATTTATGAATTTCATGATTTACATTTTTATTTACTATAAAAAAAATATTAGTTTATTAGATTTTTGTAGGCGAGGCAAGGAAAGTTTCATACACATTTCATGAACATTGGTAATATTTAAATAATATTTAAAAATAATAATAAAAATATTTTAAATCATTAAATAAGCACAGCCAAAAAATTATAAACATTTTATTAAAAATAAATAAGGATAAAGTAATACAAATATTTAATTACTTAATAATAATATCATATTGTCCTATTTATAACATTATTTGAACGTTACAAAAACGTTTTGCACAGCATTCTACTAACTTTATTTTCACTCAAAATATAATGTTATTTGAACATTTATTTTTAATGTAAAATTGTCCAATTTTCGTTTCGTAATTACTATTTTATTAAATGTTTCCTGGAACGTTCATCAAGTATGATCAAGTATCTATCTATCCATCTATCTATCTATGTTTTTTTATTAATATGTATTCATGTTAGTGTCCAGCAGGGGGCAGATGTTTTTTTAATATGTATTCATGTTAGTGTCCAGCAGGGGGCAGATGTTTTTTATTTATATGTATACATGTTAGTGTCCAGCAGGGGGCAGATGTTTTTTATTTATATGTATACATGTTAGTGTCCAGCAGGGGGCAGATGTTTTTTTAATATGTATTCATGTTAGTGTCCAGCAGGGGGCAGATGTTTTTTATTTATATGTATACATGTTAGTGTCCAGCAGGGGGCAGATGTTTTTTTAATATGTATTCATGTTAGTGTCCAGCAGGGGGCAGATGTTTTTTATTTATATGTATACATGTTAGTGTCCAGCAGGGGGCAGATGTTTTTTTAATATGTATTCATGTTAGTGTCCAGCAGAGGGCAGATGTTTGATGGACTGACCTGCACCTGTGTCGCAGGACACTGAAGACTCTTCTGGAGCGTCCAGTCGCTTCTTCATCTTGAGCATTGAGGATGTGATGTCAAAGCCCATGACCAGAAGTACCAGAACACAAGTTATTACCTCGCTCAGGTGTCTGTCGACGAGGCATCCTTGAGGACTGATGACTGGAGAGAGGTAGTTGGACTCCTTTAGCTACTCTGGAAGCTACAGGACAGGTGTACTGAGGCCAGAAGCTCACCCTCCTCTTTAAGACGGGCAGAGAAAACCATCAGGAACTCATGGGCGTCCTGAGAGAAGAAAGAACAACAATAACATCTTTCTCCAGCCTCCAGAAGTTCTTCAGTAATTCTGTTTGATACAGTGTGTCATACTCATCTTACTCCTGCTCACACAACAACTGTGTTCACTGCTGCTCGGCTGCAGACAGACTACTTTAGTTGGACCCCATAAAAACAACATCTTAAAAATTATAATAAAGAATGTTTTATAAATGTTAAAATTCCTTATAGTATGGACTCGATCTACACCAGCCCTAAATATACCTTTCATAAAAACCCAACTTTATGTTAAAGTTAACATTCTCAAATGCATATATTAAATTATAATGCATTCTCATTATGTAAAATTTTTATGTCTATACATTGTGATACAGAAATGTTAAAACATTCTTATGTAGCCTGGGGGGGGGGGGGGCTACAATTAATTTTTATAATTTTACACAAAATGTTGACTTGTGCATTAATATTTCTTAAATACATTTTTAACAATTGGTGAAGATAGTGCATTGTTTTAACTGACAGCTGAAAACTTATAGAATTTCCTTAATGGTAAATTGTTTTTTTTTTGTTTGTTTTTGTCAGAATTTAGAATTTATATTTCACTATTGCAGATCTAAACTTGTAATTGTGAGTTTATATCTCTCAATTCTGAGTTTTATTATTTTGAATTTACATTTTATTATTTTATTTTATTTTTTTCAAAAAAATAAAAGCAATTATTTTTTAAAAAACGTATTAAGATAAATGCATTGTTTTTTTTCGCAATTCAAAAGAAATGTTTTGGAAGATGCGCTGGAATCATACATCATTAAAAAACATTTAGTTGCTTGTTTCAGGTTATTGA
The DNA here is from genome assembly GCF_003368295.1 of Carassius auratus. Taxonomy (NCBI): domain Eukaryota; kingdom Metazoa; phylum Chordata; class Actinopteri; order Cypriniformes; family Cyprinidae; genus Carassius; species Carassius auratus. The sequence goes on from NW_020524364.1 coordinate 18,140, forward strand.
TGAGGCAGGAAAGGCCTTGAGAAACGCTCAAGCACCATTCGGTGGCGCCAGAGCATCAGGTAAACCCAAACCCATCAACAAGTCAAAATCAGTAAATACGCATCTCAAAATATATTCTTTGCTTAAAATAAAATTCACATCTCTTACCTGCTGTAAATGACTGCTTAAAATTAGAAAGAAACAATTATTTTGATTAAAAAAAATAACTTTTAAATTACTTATTGGTCAATTTTTAATGTTTTTAAATATTTATTTTATTTGACATTTTTAACTAAAGGCAACATTTCAAATTTCCATGTTATTTTTTTAAGTTTAAGTTTTAAATCTAAGTTTATTCTGAATTAGATGTTACTTTTGTATTTTCTGATTTCATTTTAAGTTTATGCTTTTGTCATTTTTATATTAGTTTCAGTTTAGTGTTAGTAATTTTATTAGTTTGACTTGTTTTATTTTAATTATTTGTAGAGGCAACATTCATCATTCTGATTAGTTTTTAATAAATATTCGTTATTTAGATTTATTTCAATAAAAAACTAAACAATTAACAACACAAGTCTGCATAGTTTTTTTTTTTTTTTTTTTTTTACTATATCCTTCACTTAATAATAATAATTAAAGGTTTTTTTTCATATTTATAGTTGCAGTTATAAATTAGAATTTTTGTGAGTTTTATTTTTAATATTTTGATTTTATTTTAATTTTAGTGTAAAGTTTGTGTGATTTTTTTTTTTGTGTGTGTGTTTGTTTTATTAGTTTTTGTCCTATGTTTGTTCTGTTTATCATTTTATTGATCTATCTTTATTTTAGTTAATTATTTTGGTACATGGGAAATATTGCCAAGCTGAAATAAAACAAGTTTACTTTATTTAATTTGTTAACATTCATTTCAAGGAACGATTTTTAAATAAGTCCGTTTCAGTTAAACAGAAAACGGTGTTTTTGTTTAGTTTTTTACAGAAAAAAAGAGGAAGAAAAAACTGAGTTCCAGAATAATTCTGTACAAATATAGCAAAGATGTAAACATATTTACAGAACAAACTGTTCTTATTGCTCAGATCTCACTAGGCTGTGGTTCACACACACTTCTCCTCATCTCAGTGTAATCAGAAGAACTGAAGGGATAGCTCACCCAAAAATTACAATACTGTCATCATTTACTCACCTTCACGATGTTCCAGACCTGGATGAGTTTGTTTCTTCCATTGAATTCAAACTAAGATATTGGGAGTAGACATTGACTTCCATAGTTATCTTTTCATAAATAAAATGTTTTATTATTTAAATGTTGCTGAATAATTGTTCATTAAGACCAGCACACTTTTAAATTTAGTGCATTTGATATCAATTGCAATTCACATTATTTTTGAGGTTTTCATGTCATTCGAGTTATGACCTCATCTAAGAATAAACTATAAACAGAAACGTTTGTAAATTAAATCTTTAGGGTTTTTCTATTTTTATATATATATATATATATATATATATATATATATATATATATATATATATATATATACACACTTTTTTTTTTTTTAAAGTAGCCTACTCAAGTTTATAGCCTCGTTTAAAAAATAAATAAACCATGTATTATTAGCTTTAAGTATGAGTTATAACGTTAAGAAAACGTTAAGAAAACTATTAAATTTAGAGCTTTTAATATTAATTAAAGGTTTAAGGCATTCAAGTTATGACTCATAATTTTTTTTTTTTTAATTAAAAAAATCCATAGACTTGTATAACTTCATAAAAACTTCAACTTTCATAAAAAAGTATTTCAAGTTATGAAAAAAAACTTATGATAATAGTTAAACCATAAACAGAAATGTGTGTAACTTTAGTTTATTTTTGAGACTGTCATCAGTATGATGCATTTAACACCTCTAACGGTTACAGACCTCATTAAAAAGATCATTTTCAACAGAAACCTACTGAGGAGTCGTAGTCCTCATGTTTACAATATGTAAATGAAGTTCATCTCCACACAGGTGAAGTAAAGCAATAGATGCGTGCTCTCAGACTCAGGTATGGGGTAGACTGGTACATTCTCTGCGTCGTGACAGCTGCTGTCTACATCCACGTTTTATAAAAACAAAGTGTTTGACTTATTTTGAGAAACAGTCTGTTCTCTGTATGTCTTCGTCAGGATGCTGTGAAGATCACCAGGGTCTCCAGAGCGCATCTTCTCTGCTGCTCTTTGATGTGATCTGACAGCTGTCTTCCACACTTACTCTGGCTCGCTGTGTTGTGTCACACTGTCCCTTTAAAACTGGCTTGGCGTTCTGTTGCACCATAAATCTCCCGGTCTCCTCTGTACACCTGGAGAACCCGTGCGTGTAGCTCTGCGCATGCACGCTCGGACAGGTGTTGCTCTTCAGGTAAAACACAGCCATTTCCAGAACATCAGCCTTCTCTAGTTTAGCACAGGGCTGGCTGGCCTTTATCTCGGCTTTCAGGAGAACCTTAAGCTGTTCGATGCATCTGTTAATACGATCTCTGCGCATCTTTTCCACCACTGGTTTCCTCACCTGGAAAAAAAAAGAAAAAAGAATGGATTGTGAAGTAAACAATCTTGCTTTGGAATGGAACGGAGTTCTTAAAAAAGTTCAATACTTACTTTACTTTTTTCTTTTCCAGTCTGAAATAGTTTGCAGACAGTGGGAGCCATTCTTGCATTCTGCAGTATGTTTGCTGTCACTTTATCGAGTGTGTGTCTTCTGCTGAAGGACCCCGTTATATATGTCCTGATCCGTGCTCTTCTGTTTCTCACACTTTTGAGCCAATCAGAACGCGGCTCAAAGTTCAATAGGGAAAGTTTAAATTAGATTGCTGGGAAACAATAGAGGTGCGCGCTCAAGCAGCTGGAGCATGTGTGTGTGTGTGTGTGTGTGTGTGCATGCACGCTGTAAATGGGAAGCGTGAAATTGCGGGAGTGCACGAGCCTTTGGCAGCATGCATGGCTGTTCTGGCGGGAAACTAGAGGATCAATGCAGTGAATAGAGATTAGAGAACTTTCAGACGCTTCCCGCTCAAAATCTCTTTCAGACGAGATTCTGAACAATTATATGAAAGGCTAACAATGAGTAGATGTTTAGCTCTTAATCAACACACGTCAGTGCATATATATCAGTAGTGTTTTAATGCTTGCTATACGGTTTTTTTTTTTTTTTTACCACATGCTTTCCCTCCAAAAAAAAAGTTGATGAATGGTTGATGAATTTAATTGAAATGAATTGGTTTTTCAGAAAAGATAGGAAGTGCAAAATATAAACACAATACTTATTTTTGTTTTTCTAAATAATTAAATATTTAATATAAATATTTTTTTTTGTTCTTTTACATATCTTGAGTAAATGGATGTTTGATATATATTTATTTACCACATACTTTCTATTACATGTATGTTCATTTTTGCATATTATTAAAAATTTCGTTTTCTGTTGTCATTCTACAAATTAGTATATTTTCCAGATGCAGAACATTTTTTACAGATTAACAGTGACCACGTTTTACCATTAGCCATTCCTGTATAGTTTTAGATTGTTGTATATCAAGTGTTTATGTTGTACATATTGAGAGTATATTAAGGCTATATTTATTTACCACATTTGCCATATTTCTGTATATTAATTTTTATTTTATTTGTTAAAATGTCAATTTACATATAAGAATATTAAAGCTGCTGGTAACACTTTAAAACAAGGTTCCATTAGTTAATGTTAATGTATTAACTAACATGAACAGTAAATTTATTACAGTATTTATTATATATTTATGCTAATGTTAGTTAATGAAAATACAGTTTTCCATTGTTAGTTCATGTTAATTTAGTGCATTAATAATGTTAAACAAGCTCAACTTTTGATTGCAATAATACATTAGTAAATGTTTATTTTAATCATTATTAAAATAATTATTTAACAGGTGTCCACATGTTTAGCCATTCATAGTATTTATTTAATATCATTCTTTTATGTTGCACTGACAATTTACATATTGAGAATATATAAATGTTGGCTTTAAACACTGATATTTATTCTTTTTAATTGTGTGTTGGAATGTCATTTTACATATGAAAATGTAAAATTGTAATGCACGTTTTTTTATTTTCCAGATTTTAAATGATTGTTTTACAGCTGACCAAATGTGTAGCCATACTTAGTATTTTTTAGTTTTTTCTTGTTTTATACAATTGTTTCATGCTGTAAGTTGGATATGTGCATATTTCTGTTTATATTATGTATACATTTGTTCTGTACCCACTTGATATTTGAGATGAAGGAGTATTTTAGGATGGTTAAGTGTGGCTCTTTAGGATGTACCCCAGCGGGACAGGCTGTCTCATTGAGAGCTCATTACTAATGCGCTGGGGAGAGCGGCACACTTCTATTGGGCCCCATTGAAGAGCTGCTGTGGGAAAGTTGGGACAACACAGGCTCCAGGATTAGACTTTGAAGAGCTCAAAGGCGCAGCTGGCTCCTGTGCGCGGGAAAGTGTGCTCAGCAAAGCCCAGCGCTGACAGGCGTTTTGTCCAGCTTTTCACATGCGAGGTTCATGTGAGGTTCACTTGGCTCACTTGTGCAGTTGTAAATTGCTTCGGGTTCCTATAATGTTATTTTAAAGCAATTAGCGAGCAAACAGTCTGTTGACTTATTGCACATATGTTTTACACAGATTAAATGCCCATTAAAATAATATTGCAAAATGCCACTTGAATTGGTTTGCTGCACACAAATTCTTAAAAATTTGCAGAGATGGCATTATTAATAACTGTGGAACGCACTACACTATTTATATTTATATACACATACATTTATTTATCTAACACACATACTTAGTGTATACTTAAATTTTGCTTGTTGTTACACAACTGCTTTTTGTAATATACCTGCCTACAATTGTCAATTTGTATATTGTCATTCCTTACCGACTTATTTGTATTTTTTATTCTTTTATGTGTTTTTGTTCTGTCGCTGTCATTCTGTCACAATAACAAATTCCTCGTATGTGTGAAAATACCTTGCAATAAAACTCATTCTGATTCTGAAAATAAAAAAGGGTCTTTATTAGTATCGATGCATCCATGATGAGGCACAAATGGTTCTTTATAGTGGAAAAAACATTCTTTAGATTATTAAAAAGTTAGTGTTTTATAAGAACTGATGACTGCAAGCTGAAAAAGCAGAGGCTCTGTTCTTTATTTTGACATTTTGCATGTTCAGATATTCATAAAAGTTTTGTGAAAATTATCAAAAATCTTGGTGGTGGCTGGCACCTTTTTAAAAAAAAAAAAATATTGACAGAGAAGGTGTTAACAGAAAGTGAAATGGAAAAATTACCATCTTTGGTTTCCCAAAGAATCATTCATGAACAGTTATTCAGCATTAAAAAAAAAAAAAAAAAAAAATTAAATAAATAAATAAAAATTCCACTACAAAGAACTTTTAGTAAAATGGAACTCTTAAAAATAAAGACTCCAACAGTCCCAAAGAACCTTTCAGTAAACATTAATCCTTAAAAGTATGTAAAGTGTAAAGAGCATTTTAATAATCTAAAGGACCATTTCCAACTATACAGAACCTTTCGTCTATTGGAAAGGTTTCATGGATGTTAAAAGTTCTTCATAGAACCTTCGATGCCAGAATCTTTTTTCAAAATGCAAAATGTTATTCTTCAGTGCAGCAACTGATCAATGAACAAGTGCACCTCTTGTTCTCTGTGTCTATCAGGAGGTGCCTTGGGTTAGTTAACCCCGAGTTCTGTTCCCACACCAATTCCCATCTCCCGCCAAAATTGACTGGTAAAGCCACAATACATTCATCCTGCTCTGCAAAAGGGTCTTTGAATGTGGGCGCCCCCTTGTCCAACACTCTTCTCATTCTCACACACACACACACACACACAGCGAGGGAAGCAGATGCTCAGTGCTGTGTGCCCAGTGTGAAGTGTCCCTCTCTTCATATAAACCTCCCCTCTCCTCTCCGGACAGGAACTCAGGTCTCGATCACATTCCAGCGTCACATGCTCTGGCATTCACAGCTCAGACGCATGAAAAGAAGCAGTTAGAGTGTGAAACTGTGACATTGTCTGATACCTTCTGCCCCGCTGAAACCCCTTGAGTTCGCCAGTGTGTTTGTGGTCATTAAAACTTAAAAAGAGAGGGAAAAACAGGAAAGCAACCCTTTTATACTGTCAGAAAACAATTGGTGAATTGGTCTCTTCTTCAAAAGCAAGACAGTGTTCAATTATTTATTTTTAATAAATGAAACATAATATTTAACAATTTTTAATGAATACAAATATTTAATAAAAATATGTATTATTTAAAAAAATATATATTTATTAAAACTTTTAAAAACGTATATGTATAAGAAAAATAATTCGAACCTTTTAAGCTGTTTTTAATCAATAAAAATATTCAGCAAATTAAACTGAAAAAACATAATCTTAAATATTTGAATATTAAAACTATTCAAAAATAATAATAATTTATTTTAACTGTTTTAATAAACTGAACAACTTTAAATAAAAATCTATAAATAAAATATTTATAAAAATGTCAGTTTAATAACAACTATTAAAACATGTATTTCAAAAAAAAATTTAATTTTTTTTAACAATTATTATTATTTAAATATTGACAGAAATTCTCCCCTCTTAATTGAAAACATCTTGTAGTCTTCCTGCATTTGGAGTTCAGCCTGTTGTGTATGAGAGGCTATCAGTGCATGTCTATCTGCATGTATAAATACACTGTGGCATGCAGAAACGTGTTTTGCACACATGCCTCCGTGTTTGTTTGTGTTGGTGGGATTGTGTGCAGATCAATCTCTCCTCAGGAGTGAAAGCGTACCTGTGGCTTTGAGGTGCGTGAGGGAGAGCGGGAAGCTTTGTGTGCGCAGGCAGAGCACCAGATGGCCTATTGAGAGCGGGAATAATGAAGCGTGCTGGATCAGCGGCCTGAAGTGTGGGAAGCAGACACAGACCAGAGCTCTCACACATTCCACTCTGGAGAGACCTGCAGCTGGACAGAGAGAGAGAGAGAGAGAGTCTTATTATATTCCTCTGAATGATGAGAGGCTCTACGGTGGAATGCAGGCTAGTCATTAAACTACCAGTGTCATCTGTCAGTATGGGTCACTGTTTGGAAATGTGAGTCTTAAAGAAGGCAGAAAACAACAGAAGAATATAAGAGCAAGTTTCCCTCCAAAAAACATCTGGCGTTGGGTGGCCATTGATATCATTGATGATCTGAGAACCAAAATTTTTTTTTAAATGTATGTGTGTGTGTATATATATATATATATATATATATATATATATATGGGTTTATAAAATGCAGTAAAAAAATAAGTGAAATAAAGTTAAAAATAAATTTAAATTCTAAGTAAATTCAGCAGTACCTGTATTGTTTCCAAAAATGAAGCATGATTTTTTTTTATTGAATTCAAATTTTATACTATTTTATCATTGTATTTTATTAATTTAATTATCTTACAGTAATTATATTTGTAATTTTTATTATCTATTAATTTTAGTTCACAACAAAATATTATATTTTTTAAATAAATAGAATTTTCCAAAAGCAAGGGTTCTCAAATTGTATTCCCTGATTTTTATAATTGTATTTTATTAAGGTATCTTTTATCAGTATTTTTACAGAAGGCAAGGATTTTTAAAATTTTATTCAATTCATATTTTTATTCAATTTAATCATTGTATTTTTATTCAATAAATTATTATTATTATTATTATGAAAATGTGCCACTTGGGTTATTTAAATGACATTACTATGCAAATTTTCCAGAATTCTTCGCAATCAAATGGTCAATGTCAGGGCACATGCTCAAGCACTGATGGAGACGTGTGCTGGATGGGTGGTGTAGATGTGAGGTGGAGGAGCAGGTGATGTGAGCGAGCGGTGAGAACACACACGCGTCTGATCTGAGCAGCGGGTTCAAAGCCTGACAGAGGAGGGGCTCCATCTATTGACTCAAGAACGTGTGAGCAGGATCCAGCCTGGAGTTCCCACACTATCTGTCCATTTATTACCCAAAACTCTGTCAGGGTGGGAGGGGGGCCGGAACAATAGAAGTGTGCCATCCTTGAGAGCACGGGATAATTGTGCTTAATCGACATTCACAGTGAATGCATTCCAGTCAGAGTGTGTGAAGACTGAAGAAACGCTTTAGAGTTCGTTAGACCCATCACAAACAATATGGGAAACATCAGCTTATATATATCATTTATTAAACAAAAAATGTATAATAAAAATATGTATTATAAATATGAATTATGAAAATATATTGTATAGTTGTGCGTATATGTATATAAATGTGCATGTATGTATAAAATATTACAAATTTTATATTTTGTCCTGATAAACACATTATGTTGGATAAACTTTGAGAAATGTTCACTTTGGAAAAATATTATAGTAGATTACAAAAAATATATTTTTTTAAAGTAACACATATGACATTTTAAAGTAGAAAATCCTAAATAATAAAATTCTTCCAGACAGAAGTTTTACAGGATATATTTGTCATTTTTATTGTATTTTGTAGTGTATATGTACTATTCCTTTTACTTTACAATAATTAAAAAATAAGCGCTAAAAAAGCAAGGATTGTAACCTTTTATTGCATATTTTTATTAAATCTTACAATTGACATTATAATATTGTGTGCATTTGTATGCATATAATATTAAAACACAATTAAACATTTTATATTTAGATAAATATTTTTGCTCCTTTTTCCTATTACATATTATTTGCTCATTATCATTGGCTAAAAATAAATCAATCAATAATAATAATCTTTTTTCCTGCCAGCCAGCTGTTTTCCAGCATCTGTCTTTGCCTGATAAGGTGTACTGCGTCTAATCTTTACATCCCTTGGGAAATGATCATATGTCTGCAGAAGCCTTATCAGTGAGTGCTGATGTTCCCAGGTAATAAAAGTACAGAAACCTGGCTGTGTGTGTTGTGTTGGGTGTGTGGAAGCCGTGGGAGCCCTGAGGCCAGTTAACCATGAAATAATTGATGCCTCTTCTATTGTGGAGGACGCCTCAGCCACTGGCCTCTGAGTGTGGGAAAGCTAATCCTGACTGGGACTCATGGCTTTGTAATGCTAATGAGCTCCTATAAATAGAGGAGCACGACCCTCATTCCCAACACAACTGACTCGCTCTCCTCAGAGAAACATCTCTCCGTCTGAAAGAATGGCTCCGAGCTACATGACTGACTACTCCAAACTCTCCACCAAACAGAAGCATAAAGTAAGTATTTCTCACATTTGAATCAGTTATTTCTCTTTAGTTCTGCTATGAATTCTAAAAGACAGAACTAACCGAATCTCGTCTTCTCCAACAGTTGAGGAAACCAGTGGTGGAGAAGATGCGCAGAGATCGCATCAACAGCTGCATCGAGCAGCTCAAATCCATGCTGGAGAAGGAGTTCCACCAGCAGGATCCAAACACCAAGCTGGAGAAAGCCGACATCCTGGAGATGACGGTGGTTTTTCTGAAACAGCAGCTGCAGCCCGAGACTTCGGCTCCACAGAAAGCCCACTTTGATGGCTATTCCCAGTGCTGCAGGGAGACCGTGAGCTTCTTATCTGGAAACTACGAGGTGGACGCTGTGCGTCAGCATCTGAACCACTGCCAGGAAGCCCAGAGATCATCTAAAGACCTCGCTCACGTGTCTCCAGCTTCCCATCAGATCATCAAGGTGAAGCAGGAACCGAGCACTCGCAGACCTCTCTGGAGACCCTGGTAGATGATGACAGACTTTGACAGAAGAACTAGATGGTGGTTTTACCATCTCTTTTATTGTAGGAGATACACATTTCCATTTCTATGTTGATTTCAAATGCTTCATATTGAAGTTTCAACTGTTTTATTCTTAATAAGATCTGTAAGACGTTTGCCTTGAATCTCTCTAAAGGCTATTGTTTCTAATCCTAATGTTGTTTGGCTTGCAAACAGTGAGTTTGTCTGGTCCTGATGGATGTTCATTTGATACGGCCTTTTGTAAAGGCTACAGAAAAACAATATTTGTTCTTATGATGGCCTTTTGGTGCATTGAAACACTGTGGACACTGTGTGTCTGGTACTGCTTTTAATAAAAGCAAATAATTACTAAAAAAGCATTTGAATTCATTCTTTCATTGATGTCTATATTGTACTTAATAGATAGCAATGATAAAAATTCACCACATAAACATTCACCAGAGATATTATGCTAAAAACACAGCAAATGTAGGAATGCAAATATTTAGATGCATCAGATGTATATCAGGTCATAGTTGAACACACAAAAATTAATAAATCCTTTAGAAAGATTATTAATCTTACATAATAATCAAGAGTTATCAGTACTTGAAATGTGAAATGTTTCAAATATATTTCATATGCAAACCATTGCATATCGGGCGTATTATAGTTAACTACAGTAAAAAAAAAAATAAAAAAAAAAATACTTGAAATAAACATTTAAAAAAAAAAAATTCAAAAATTTTATTTAAGCTAGTTGCCAAGGCAACATTTCTCATCTTCATTTAGTTTTAACTTGATGTAAATAAATAAATAAATAAATAAATAAATAAAACTGAAATAAATTGAATAAAAACTATATAGTCATATTTATTATTGTTATTTACATTTAAATTACATTTACATTTATTAATTTAGCAGATGCTTTTATCCAAAGCGACTTACAGATATGAATAATAATAATGACAAAAACAACAAAATAACTAACAATTTGCCTATATAAAATTACAATGCAAAATACTAAAAATATTAACCAATTCAAAATATTAAAAGAAACTACAAAAGTATTAGTATAGAGTATAAATAATACTAAAATAACAAGTATTAACTTTGAGGTACGGTGAGTTTAACTTATCAGATTAATAGTTTTATATCGAAGGTCTAATGTGGTAACTAATTTAGTAATATTTTTAGTTGCTGATCTCCAAACTCAGAAACACAATTTAAGTATTATGCATTTAAAAGTAAAACTTTTTAATTATGCAAGAATGCTGAAACTTTTACTCAACATTCTGTTTTATATTCTAGTACAAAATTTGTTTTATAATCATATGTAATAAATATGCTTTAGAAAGCAATGAATATACCTAGACGTATTACTTGTGTGTCATTAAAAAAATTCTAGGTTAGCACACCAGACATTTTTTTTTTTTCTACTAATATTATTTAATCGCTGAGAAACATCATGCTGGAGTGTGGAGTGATGACACACAAGCACGTTCCATTTACAATGCTTTGTCTGCATGGGTCTGAAGCGTCTGATGCTTTCCCACACTCATGGGCCAATCACGAGGCTGTCTGTAACACTTGATAACATCAGCAGCTTGGACCTGGACGGGAGGAGGAGGGGGATCCTGAGAGGGGATCTAACAGCCACTATTTGTGTTTATACGTGTGTGTGTGTGTGTGTGTGTTCACTAGAGGTGTGTCGTCTCCTGATTACACCGCCTCACATCCTCAGAGACCAAAAGCCTCCCGCTTCTGTAAATTCAGCAGAGGCACATGGCCACCCTGACGTCTACTGTATTTACCTTACAGTCCAATAAAATGCGGCATGTGTTTCAAATAAAAGTGTGTCAACATTTGATATACTACTACCCAAGTCTCACCAAATAATTCTGTTCTGAACTAGGTGAAATAAATTTTTTGTCAGATTTGTACAAGTAATCTGAACATAATTATGTTTTTCTTTTAATTGAAATGGCCATTAAAATTATATATTATATATATATTATATATCATTTATAATTTATTTATAAATAATATTTATTTTTAAACGTTTTTATATTTTTAATTTGATTTTAATTGTTATATTATATATATATATATATATATATATATATATATATATATATATATATATATATATATATATAATACAATGTAAAAAATATATATTTATTTTTAAAGTTATTTAAAGTATTTTTAAATAAAACATAAAAAGATTACTGAAGTACATTTTACAAGAAAATTTAAGTCTTTATACCTTTCTTAAAAAATTAATTGTTTAATTCAATGCCTTAATTGCTTTTACTTTGTAATTGTGAAAACTACCAGCAAGTTCTGAGTGAAATTTGTTTCTACACCAGTTGCATTTATTATTATAATATTTTATTTGAATTAAATACTTCAGATGGAATACTAAATGCATAGCTAACCTATCATGGTTATTTATTTTGTTGTATTTTTATTCATTTTTTTATTTTTCATTATTATATCCTTTTTAATATTTGTCATTGTTGGTTGTTCTAAAGTCACAATAAAACATTGTAGAAAATAGTTTCTAAAGCACAAAGAACTTTTTTAACTCACATGACCCATAACAATACGCCACTTCAAGTTTGCAACAAGTAGACTCAAACAACAAGTGAATAGCTGTTTCCCAGGGGGCTCGGGTTTGAATCAGGGGCAGTAGCAGGGACGGGTCAGGGTTCACACCACCATACCTAATGGATGATTTAGCACGGCACACTTCCTTAATGTCGGATCTGAAACGGGAGCCAGAGTCACGGGTGTGGGAAATCCTGGGAGAAGCCAGCCCCACACTCGATGGGCGACACAGCCCCCCTCCATCGGCCACACCAGCTGTCTGATGAAACCAGAGCTGACAGCACACAGCACCTATTATCAAGCGTTTCAAAGAACGAACACCAACATTAAGCCCCTGCGCAGTTTTCTCACAAACTCAGCCAAGTCTAGTTTAATGCATGCTACTTATTAGACGATTCAAAAAATGCTCAAGAGGCATGAAGATATTAAAACTGAGGACACATGGGACGAATACAGATATTGCTAAATCTGGCATGCGGTTTTATACTCATTTAATGGGTCAATGTAGGTTAAGGGATAAAACATTTTTGATTATTGGATAATAATGAAAAGGAGTGTAGTTTGCAACAATCACTGGCTAATGGATAATATCAGGCTTTTTACACATAAAATGTTGTGCAAAAAGGCTGATAAAATTCATGCATTCAGAAAAAAAAAAGGTAAAAATGTTTGTTTTTACCCCTAACGTTTGTATATTAGTACCTTAAAGGTACGTATTAGTACTTAAAATTTACATATTACTACTTAAATGGTGCATATTAATACCTTTTGAAAGGTGAAAGTACCACACTATCAGGTTTAGTGCCTTTTTCCCCTGAGAGTGTACCTTGAATGCCTATCATTTTGGATAAAAGTGCATGCCAAATGCATAAATGTAAATGCTAACTTTTTACTGTCATTTTGGAAAATTCTTTGACTATTAAGTGTAAATGGAATCCTATTAGCTGAAATGGGCACCACTTGACAACTTTAAATGTGGTGATGGTTTGTTAAAATAATTTCTTAAATGTCAAAAGTCCATTAATCATGTGCAACACAAAGCATTTGTTCCGATAAATAAAATAAAAAGGAGAGCAGGAATGTTTTTGGTTTTCAAGTTGTTTATTGGTATGTAACAGTATGATATGTATGACTACAAATTGGAAATAAGGAAAATTCACATCTTTCATAAGAAGAAACCATTACATTTGCAAATCAAACATTGCAAATAATTACTTAGACTCCACAGGAGTTAAACAGATGCTTATCGACTCTTCATTGTGAAGATTTATACAAATTATTGTCCATCCATGAGGAAAACTACAGAGGCGTTTTACAATAAACTTCTTATCAGAATATAATCCTCTGTATAAGATTATACTTTCACATTGTGAAACCTATTTTCTTCTACAAACTAGGTAGAAGCGAAAAGGAGGTGTCTCCTATTACATAAGAGATGGTAAAACCACCATCTAGTTCTTCTGTCAAAGTCTGTCATCATCTACCAGGGTCTCCAGAGAGGTCTGCGAGTGCTCGGTTCCTGCTTCACCTTGATGATCTGATGGGAAGCTGGAGACACGTGAGCGAGGTCTTTAGATGATCTCTGGGCTTCCTGGCAGTGGTTCAGATGCTGACGCACAGCGTCCACCTCGTAGTTTCCAGATAAGAAGCTCACGGTCTCCCTGCAGCACTGGGAATAGCCGTCAAAGTGGGCTTTCTGTGGAGCCGAGGTCTCGGGCTGCAGCTGCTGTTTCAGAAAAACCACCGTCATCTCCAGGATGTCGGCTTTCTCCAGCTTGGTGTTTGGATCCTGCTGGTGGAACTCCTTCTCCAGCATGGATTTGAGCTGCTCGATGCAGCTGTTGATACGATCTCTGCGCATCTTCTCCACCACTGGTTTCCTCAACTGTTGGAGAAGACGAGATTCGGTTAGTTCTGTCTTTTAGAATTCATAGCAGAACTAAAGAGAAATAACTGATTCAAATGTGAGAAATACTTACTTTATGCTTCTGTTTGGTGGAGAGTTTGGAGTAGTCAGTCATGTAGCTCGGAGCCATTCTTTCAGACGGAGAGATGTTTCTCTGAGGAGAGCGAGTCAGTTGTGTTGGGAATGAGGGTCGTGCTCCTCTATTTATAGGAGCTCATTAGCATTACAAAGCCATGAGTCCCAGTCAGGATTAGCTTTCCCACACTCAGAGGCCAGTGGCTGAGGCGTCCTCCACAAATCAAATCAAACACTGGCTGTACAAATCCTACAGGACTTACATTTACCTTATCTAGTTCCTTCCAATTAATCAACTAGTCAATCAGTCGTTTGATAACCAAATTGAATGTTTAATGCTCTAAATACGTTATTATACTGAAGATGTACATGCATTTACATTTATTTTTGATGCAAACTTTTATTTTTAACTAACACAATCCAGTGCTGGGAATTAAATATATTTTCTTTCTTTGTTCTTTTTAGCACCAGTCAGCCTCTATGGCTATATTCAGATGAGACCCAGGTTTAATTATTCAAAAGTAACTTAAATATAACTTAAAAAAAAAAAAAAAAAAAAAAAAAAAAAAGAATATATATATATATATATATATATATATATATATATATATATATATATATATATATATATATGTGTGTGTGTGTGTGTGTGTGTGTGTGTGTGTGTGTGTGTGTGTGTGTGTGTGTGTGTGTGTGTGTGTGTGTGTGTGTGTGTGTATAATTGACAAAATCTTGATTTAATTGGTTTAAAAACTTTTTAAAGTGCTAAAATATTTTAATTTTACTATATTTTTTTGTAAATATTCACAATATTTCATTTTTAGTAAAACTAACAACCAATTAGATATTTTAAATTATCTCAGGAATATTCTTAAACTGTACATTTAGCAATAATAATAATAATGTCTGTTACTGATAAATCTTTTGATGTGGCATTTTATCATATTATTTAACTGATTTCTATCAAGAAGTCAAATTAAATTTGATATTTTTTATGATCAAATTAAATGTTTAAATTAAATTAATCCATGCATTTCCAGATTAAATCGTTAAAATCACATCCAGAAATCAGCATTTCTGTAAAAGACCTCAGTAACAGACAGATGCAATAAACTGGAACCTGAGGCTGGGAGTAATCCCTCAAGGATCAAGACTCTCTCTCTGTTTGAAGCGCGTGTCTGAGTCTTTTTATTGCCTCACACCAACTTGTTGGTCTTGTCAGGACTACTGGACATACTCGCAGGTGTCAGGCACACTTTTAGTGGCCCGTGACAGTGTTTACCCACAGCGGGAGAGGAAGGAAGCTCGGGCCGATTTTAAAAGCGACGTCTCGACTTTAAAGCCCGCAGCTCGTGCTGGTCTCTGATTGGCTGCCAGTATAGCGCGTAACCTACAGTCTATGCGCGTAACCTGAGCTAATGAGTAATGACCGTTAGCTCTGGTAAAATTACAGTGAACTGCTCAATTTCCCAGTCACACACTTTTTGTCTTTAAATATTCACATAATGGCACCGGTCAATCAAAACCAAGGCTGTGAGAGCATATAGGGTCCTGAGAACCACAAATTAAGTGCAATATGACCTTTCAGATCTTAGTTAACGTTACCTCATTTCCATTAAAACTTTCTTCCTCTTTCTACGCAGTTTCGAACGTTTCTTGTGGTAAAGACGCTGAGAGACGCAGTCGAACATCTGAGATATTTACAACGTGGATATCCGAGAGACGGCTTGTCAAACTCGACAAAGCCGTTATTTTGGAGTTGACCGTTCATTTTTTAAAACAGCGCCGTGCTTGCGTCATCTGCGTCACATGTCTCTGCACGCGCACACCTGTTGCAAAGGACCAATCAGATGCACTTATGCCATCGACGCCACTTAGATTGGTGCAAAGATCACCTACACTTTCATAGACTTTCAAGACTCAAGAGAGCCATGCATGCTCCTTTGGATTTAATCTAGTTAGAACAGGGGTTCTCAATTCTAGTCCTCAAATACCACTGCTCTGTATATTTTGCATGTCTCTTAACACACCTGATTCAGATCAGCTCTTTAGAAGAGAGATCCATGTATGAACTGTATATCCATGTATGAACGATTGACATGCTCCCTAATCCCTGGAAATTAATTCATGGCCTGCAGCTTCTTTTCACATGGATTAAATTTACAAGAGATGTGTGAAATGTGACATAATATACCTCTGTAAATAAATACAACTTAAATGCATGTCTATTGCCCTTTGAATAAAACCTATGCTCCTTTTGAACTAAAATCATGACAATGTGCAGAGTGATAGTACGCAAAGACGGAATTGAAAACCATAGAGTTTGAGAATTGTTTTAACATGTTGTAGCTGATATCACTTATTAAAAAAATTTTGTATTAAAAAATGTTGTGCTCATAAATGTGAATACCAGTGAAAATTTAAAGTGGATTGAAAAGCAGTTTGATTTATTAGATCTCTAATGAGAAAACAGATGTTTTGCACATCACA
This sequence comes from Carassius auratus, assembly GCF_003368295.1. Lineage (NCBI taxonomy): Eukaryota > Metazoa > Chordata > Actinopteri > Cypriniformes > Cyprinidae > Carassius > Carassius auratus. The sequence goes on from NW_020524364.1 coordinate 34,995, forward strand.
CATGCAATGTCAAATACACATGTACATTGATACAATACAAGTGAGTCATTGAAAACGTAGTTTTCATCACAATGCATGCCTTAATGAAAGGAAAGGGTACATAAAACAGAACTTGTTCAAAAAAAGGAACTGTTTAAAACTTTGTAAACTGACAAGATTTGTCCAAATATCCTCAAAACAATAAGAAATATCTATTTACTCAAAGGCTTCGTATGTGAGCTTCATTGTGAAGCACAAATTGATAATACTTTAAATAAGTAACAGACAGTTCATCAAAATAGATGGGAAATGTAATTCTTTCTATAACAGAAATGTTGAATCACATGAAGTTGGAAGTATTCAAACACCTGAATACATGCCTTGCACATTATACATCAATATGCATAATTTCTAATTCAAAGCAAAGTGAAGCAAATTTATTAATGTATAATAACATACTTTATATATAAAAAAATCCAAATTAGAATTTAATAAACACTTTCCTCAAAAAAGAAAACAATAGTCCACTGAGTCTAATATAGACGTTCAGTCTGAGTCTGTAAGGCTCTCTCAAGGCCTCCAGGTGGCGCTCTTGTTGACATTCATGTCTTTGCTGGAGATCTTCTGGTCTGGAAGGACACTTTCCCTCCTGTTCTGATCACATGATGTCTGCAGCTTCTGGAAGTGCTTCAGCAGTCTTCTCTGGCTCTGTGTCTTCATCTCATCTCTGAACAGGAAGTGCACAATCTCACAGACTCTCCTGAAGAAGCCTTGATTGACAGCATGTGAACTGGAGTTGTGTCGTTGCAGGAAGTTGAGCTTCATCTCCAGGAAATCATCTTGAATCAGTCTGCTGCTCGAGGAACTCTGGAGCCAGAAGACACTTGAGCTGCTCGATGCTGCTGTTGATACCATCTCTGCACATCTTCTCCACCATCGGCTTTCTCAGCTGCAAATGAAGACAGAAAAGCATCAGAGAAGTGTCCTTGGAATAAACCAGTGATTGAGAAGAGCCGTGAAAGCTGCTGCAGTAATGCTGCTGTAAGTAGGATGTGAATGTACCTTGTTGTTGAGAGGGAGAAGCTCCTTTGAGATGATTGTAGCTGTCATGTCTGGATCTCTGTGCTGTAGATCTCTCTGTTCAGACTGAGTCTGGTTTGCACTGGCTGCAGCTCCTCTATTTATACTCCCAAATCTCCATATGAATGTGTGAGGCTTGAGCTTGTTGGAGTTTCTCACCGTTTGGAGCCAATGGAAGAGCTCAGACAGACAATGAGGGATGTGGAGCGCCACATGCTCAATGATCCTCCATCAGGAGCTCAAAGGAGCAGGTGGAGAGTGACTCTGGGAAAGTGCTGAGAGCTCATGTTCACATCAATGACACTGAAGCAGCACACGCTCATCATTACTACAAACACACATGGAGACGGTGAGCACACACATTTTTACTCTCCACATATGCATACATGTTTGTACATATATATAAATATATGACTATGGTCTACAAAACCAGTCATAAGGGTAAAGTTTTTGAAATTGATGATTTATACTTCACATGAAAGCTGATTAAATACGTTTTCTATTCATGTATTGTTTGTTAGGATTGAACAATATCTGGCCGAGATCCAACTATTTGAAAATCTGGAATCTGAGGGTGCAAAAAAATCTAAATATTGAGATAATTGTCTTTAAAGTTGTCCAAATGAAGTTCTAAGCAATACATATTACTAATCAAATAATTTGCTACAAATGTACCCCAGCAACTTAAGACTGGTTTCGTGCTCCAGGGTCACATTTTTATGTGTGTGTTTGTTTGTCAAAGGATGAATTTATTTATGTAAGAAAATGTTCGATGTATAACTTATTTCTTACATTATTGACTAGATTTAAGTGCATACATTTCCAGATTTAAGATTTAGAATGTTGTAATTAATAAAACATGTCATAATTTATTCAGCATTATCATTGCTGCGGTGATGTCACACTCCAGATGAAGCAGATGTGTGTGTGTGTGTGTGTGTGTGTGTGTGTTGGTCAGTGTGAGTTGTTCTCATGTGAGGTTCCCACACTGACTCTCTGTGTTCACATCAATGAAGCACAAAAGCGTCCGAGTCCTGAATGGAGCTTTAGTGACGCTGAAGACTCAGAGATCAACCTGACGTCACCAACCATCTGGAGGAAAACCTCCTGACGGGCTGAAAAAAAAAAAGAAATTTACTTTATTTCACATTTAAAATTTCATGCCATTGCATAAACTAGTAAAATTATTTCTGCATTGCAAATAAAACCTAAAAGGCTTCTGTATACATCAAATCGTTCAGAAGCTCATTATATATAAAAGTGCTTTGAGAGCTGCAGCTCTTGGGGTTTTCACAAACTTGGCTCTAAATGGATGTTGACTGAACAACAAAAGTTTCTCTTTATCTGTGTTTTATCCACCCACACACCTGTGTCCTCAGGACATTTCACTCTGTATATATATTACTTACTATTTTTACAATCTCATAACTATTGGAGACCAAAAGAAAATATAAAAGGGTCACAATTTAAAGCATATTAGTGACCATAGATAGCCCCAAAAGTTATAAAGTAACGGTTGTGTTACTGACAGCAGATGAATGTCTATATCCTAGTTGCGATTACCAGTTATTTTCCAGGATTTAAAACTACTTTCCATAATTTTGATGGACAGAAAATGCTAACAGTTATTAGAAAAATAAGTTTTAAAACCTGTTGTGGAAGTCAGAGAACTTAACAAAACCGGAAATGTCCCCATATCTTATAACGCAGGCTTGTTTGGAAAAAGTTTATATAAATGTGCATGTTATCTGTGACATGTTATCTGTGTCCATATAATTGTAATCAGGTAAAATAGTGGTTTGGTCAACCCATGTCATTTACAGGTAATTCAGACACACTGAAAACCTAAAAGGCTCTTGCACCAAAATGATTAGGCATTTAAGAAGATGGTTTTCTAAGCTGTTTTAGTAGATATAGCAAGTTCTTTCTTATGAATCTGCCCACATTCCAATAATTAAATTAAAGGAAGACATCGATGCAATTCAATCATTTATTTTATAAAAACAAACTAGAGCATTATACAAATGATTCAAAACATCATCACAAAAATAATCAAATGATACACTGTATCTTTAAAAAGTTTTTGCATGTCCTCAAAAAGAGAGCATGGTCAAATGGTTTTAAAAACATTCAGGGAATGTCTCTTCAACAGAAAAATACAGCAGAATCTTATATCTAATCGCACAAAATGCATCCTCAGCTTGGTGGTTTCATTACACTCAATGCACATTCCTTTATGTGTACTTTACAAAGACATAATCAGTCCTTTAGAGGGAATAAAAAGTCCAGAGAGAACATGCAAAGTGCTTTTTTCCTCTGAGGTAGATGTGCGAGCACATGAGATCCGATCAAGTGCTTGTCTTGATGACCCTTTAATGTACAGGTCAGTCTGTGATGGACGTTGACTTTAAAACAATGGCGTAACGTCCTGATCTGGAGTGGGAGAAAGACGCAGAATTTCACGAGAACACCTGGAGTAGCCGCTGGGGAAGATTAAGGCCTTCTTTGAGCTGAAGAAGGACACGGTCTTCTCCAAAATGTCAGATGTGGGAATACCGTGTTGGAGGTGGTCTTCAAAAGAAGATTTCAGTTTCTCCACTTTGCTGAAACATTTTCTCTCCAAGCTGTAGAGTTTGCACCTGCAATCCAGAAGAAAGCATCTTTAGTGTCATTGTAAGTATATAGAAATAATATCAAGCAGGAAAATTAAACTATTGCAGGTTCCTTTCAATGCCTTTCTTACCTAGCATGATGAACGTTGTCTTGAGGGGTGATGTCTATGTAGGAAGGCATGTTTGGTGCTGATGTTGAGTTTCGGTGGTTGAGAGATCTGTGTGGCTCTTTCTCAGTGGCTAAACCAAATCTCACACAAGACCCTCTATCTAGCCCACTTTTATACCAAAACATATCCATAGCCAGCCAATCAGAGGAAAATGGAACAATAGGCTTGTCGTGAGAGTCACTGGTCCGTGGGCTTTTAATTGAGCTCTTTAGTGGACGGGTGGGGTTGTATTTTCAATAGTGCCATCTGGAGGGTCAGCTGTGGGAGAATAATTGAGGGCATGAGCACTCGGGATTTCACTGTTCTCACAGTTTGATTAGCAATGGGGATTTGTGGAAGTATTTACTGCATTTGATGATTCAATGGCAAACTGAATTTATAGTTGGATGTAAAGTGGTTTCATTTTTAATCAGTTTTCACTTAATATCTGCCGCCAGTGTTAAATATCAGTTTTAATTTAAAATAGATTACATTTTTTAGTTATAACTTCGAAAACACAGAATATTTTTTGAAAGTTATAAAAAAATATTGCATTCAATATGTAGAATTGGGGATTTATTGAAAATGTTTGCTGTATTCTTATAATTTAAAATAGAAATGCAGTTGATTTAATGAGTTTAAATAAATGTTATGTGTATTTTTCTAGATTATTCTTTTTTTTAATCAATATTCACTTGCAATCAAGAACAAAATACAGTGTTAATATTTGTAGATAAAGAATTTTTTGTAACTATTAATAGATAGTGTTTTTAAAAGGTCACTCATGTGCTTTACAGAATGAAATCACAACACAAAAATTTATAAAAATGGATCACTGAAATGCTCGCAACACATTAAGTACGTAAATAAATCAACAAAAAGTTGGTGAGCATGCTTCAGGCTTCCCTCCAGAAACCCAGTTAGTCCAGTCCTGTGGGAAACGACACACTTCTATTGTGTGAGTGATTTAATGATGATACAGAAGTGTGGGAAGCTGTGTGTCTCTGTGGCTCCACCAGATCCAGGAGCGCTGGGGCGTGTGATCGGGGTCCACATTGTGCCATGAACCAGCTGTGTGTGTGTGTGTGTGTGTGTGTGGAACACGATCCTGAGAACAGGTACAACCACAGAACTCATAGAGCAGCTGCTTCACCAGAATATCCTGTTACACTGACCTAAAATAGTGCGTTTAATTACAGCATTTTAACTGATTATAAACTGTGTTGATTTCATTCACAAACGATTAAACTCCAGGAGAAACATGTGTTTGTGTAAATGCACACATAATGCATTTAAATTCTTTTAAAAATGTCATTGCTCTGCTCATTTTTATGATACTGTGTGGTTATTTTAGAGGAAATGAAATCTCAGTATGGCCCTGATTTGGTTAAGACATTGCTTCAGTGTCATTGATGTGAACATGAGCTCTCAGCACTTTCCCAGAGTCACTCTCCACCTGCTCCTTTGAGCTCCTGATGGAGGATCATTGAGCATGTGGCGCTCCACATCCCTCATTGTCTGTCTGAGCTCTTCCATTGGCTCCAAACGGTGAGAAACTCCAACAAGCTCAAGCCTCACACATTCATATGGAGATTTGGGAGTATAAATAGAGGAGCTGCAGCCAGTGCAAACCAGACTCAGTCTGAACAGAGAGATCTACAGCACAGAGATCCAGACATGACAGCTACAATCATCTCAAAGGAGCTTCTCCCTCTCAACAACAAGGTACATTCACATCCTACTTACAGCAGCATTACTGCAGCAGCTTTCACGGCTCTTCTCAATCACTGGTTTATTCCAAGGACACTTCTCTGATGCTTTTCTGTCTTCATTTGCAGCTGAGAAAGCCGATGGTGGAGAAGATGTGCAGAGATGGTATCAACAGCATCTACTGAAACACCAGTGGTTTCTGAAACATCTGATGAAGTAAAAGTGGCGGTTCCTCTATCAGCTGCACTTCACAGTAACAGCAAATGCATTGATTTTAACACCTGACACCTGAAGGAAAGCAAACAAGGAAAACAAATCTTTATCAGACACAGAGGATGTGAACCACATTTTAGTTCACAATATTTCTTTCTGATATGCAAAGACTGTTAATCTGTCTCAGATTTTATAATTCACATCTATGTTAGGTGCAACTTAGTTTAATTGGATTTGATTTTATGAATCCAGTTTTGCTGGATGTGTTGTGCATTGTTGAATGCATTTGTGTACACCTTCAGTGAAGGACAATTACATTTCTTATTACACAATTGTAAACCTTTGCTTTATGTGAAGTACAAATATCCCACATTGGGAGCTGGTTTTGAATATTTTGTCAGTATGATAAACACTCAGTTGTCCTCATAGGACATTAAATCATATCATAGAATCACATCTAAATGTGGTTCAGTGTTTTTTCTGCCATGCAAATAACTCACTTTTGTTGAGTTTGACACCTGTGGATGTATATGTCATCATAAAATTGTGATTAACTTTTAATTACCTTCACATTAAGCACTACTCTTTCTGTTATGCTTTACATTCACCCCTCATGTGGAGGAATGTTAATATGTCACATGACTTTTGTAAAGTTTAATAAAATGTATTTTGATGTGAATTCCAATATGTGTTTTATGTTTTTTGGAGACCTTTTAATGCAAATGTTGTGATATGTTATCACCGATTTATTTGCTTTCATAATGAAATCATGTCATCACAAAATAATAAAAACAAGTTCAAATGTACTTTCTGCTGTTGCATTCTGTTTTGTCATAAAATGTCATATTTTAAACACGATCATGAAAAGAAAGGAATATTTTGTACAATTAAAATGATTTAGATTGTTAATATTTGAGCAATAAAGTTTTTCTAGTATTTTCCAGTTAATATTTTGCAATAGTACGTCAGTATTTTTTAAATAATTCTTACACAAACAAAACTTAATTGCCACAAAAAAGCTCTTAATGGAATAATTATATGTGCAGCAAGAATTAAAAAAGGAGCGAAAATCTTGGATTTTTTTTTTTTTTTTGTAAATTTTTCTGATTATACTCTCTCTTGCACTTATTTATTTTTGTTTTATTTTTTATTTTTTTTGTGGCAATTCTCATCAAAAAAGTTCTAAAAATTAGATTAGGTCAGATACTGTGATTATTTGATTTTTAAATTAGATCCCTCAGGGAAATTATGCCAATTAAGTCCAGCAATATTGAAAAGTAATTCTACAGTAAACTGCTTGAAGTGACAAAAATATATTTTTCTCATTTCTCAGGTATTAATAATCTGAATTGTTTTAATCCAAGGAAACCATAAATGACCAGATATTTGAAATGCAGTTTTATTCTTAGTAAATATGGATTCATTTATCTTCAAAATATAAAGAGACAGAAAGGATTGCCAGCTGTTTAAATCAGGTTGCAAGTGTTTCAGATTGATTCATATTACTTGTGTCAGAGAAGCAACTAGCAGCCAGTTTGACCAGTTTAAAGCAGTAATCATTTGGAGACGTGTGTCTGCTTTGGGTTTCAGTAGGACACATGTCTATTGTTGTGTAACTGAATTTAGTGAAGGACCAGAGCGTGAGAAACTGAACTCACTCAAAGACCCTCAGAGACAACAGAACTCAACTAACAGACTTGATCAGTTGATTGGACTTTATACTATTTTAACTTCGTACACTTATTGTATCAGTGCAAAATGAAAACAACTGAATCATGTTTTATTTTAAGAAATTAATCTTCAGATTGATGTGAAAATGTATGTTTATTTCAACAAATCTTCAGCATCAGCGGCGTGAGAAAGCTTGTAGGGAGTCTGTCCTGTATTGAGGCTCATTATCATGTGAATAGACACACTTCTGTTGTTGTGTGTGTGAGAAACTCTGGAGAACAGAGTCACAGTTCTCGTGTCATTAGCATCCTAAACCCCAACACAAGCTCAGGATTTGACAAACACACGAGGGAGAACACACACTTCTGGAGATTTACATACATGAGCTTGACGAGCTGGTTTAATGATGTCACTGAAGATGTCATCAGCAGCGGGAACAGAATTCCTGCACTAACACGGTTTATTTTCCTTTATGCATCATGAGCTTTTAAAATGACTAAACTTTTGCATCAGATGCTCAAGACACTTTTGTCATTTAAATACAAACATGACTCATAAATGTTACTAAAATCTTAAAAAAAAACAGCTTTGATAAAAAACAGTTTTGCATATGCCATGATAAATTTAATATGCAGGAAAAAAATACATATTTTTGCATATTCTCACTGCATGAGACTATTTCTGATCAGAAGGTGTGTGATGACATGTTGCTGTTCATCAGCAGGTTTTCCACCAGATGGTTGGTGACGTCAGGTTGATCTCTGAGTCTTCAGCGTCACTAAAGCTCCATTCAGGACTCGGACGCTTTTGTGCTTCATTGATGTGAACACAGAGAGTCAGTGTGGGAACCTCACATGAGACCAACTCACACTGACCAGCACAAACACACACACACACACACACACACACACACACACATACACACATCTGGAGTCCTGGAGTCTCAGACACTGGAGACAATGAAGTCTGAATTCCAGCGCACAACTCTAAAGCTTTAGATATAAATGCAATCATCTGTAAACATCTGAAAAAATGAATTTCATGGCACTGCATACATGAGTATAAGTACAACACACATATGGTTAACTAAAACCAGGTGACCGTATTTATTCATTCACAAATTAATAAATGTTTTTAATCATATTTGATACATTTTTAACACTTAATACTTCATTTTTAAATAATATTAAATATTGTAATTTTTTTTCATTTAATATGATGAATAAGAATAGAGCTGTCTGATGCTCTGCAAAAGCTTCTCCACGTGTGTTTGTAGTAATGATGAGCGTGTGCTGCTTCAGTGTCATTGATGTGAACATGAGCTCTCAGCACTTTCCCAGAGTCACTCTCCACCTGCTCCTTTGAGCTCCTGATGGAGGATCATTGAGCATGTGGCGCTCCACATCCCTCATTGTCTGTCTGAGCTCTTCCATTGGCTCCAAACGGTGAGAAACTCCAACAAGCTCAAGCCTCACACATTCATATGGAGATTTGGGAGTATAAATAGAGGAGCTGCAGCCAGTGCAAACCAGACTCAGTCTGAACAGAGAGATCTACAGCACAGAGATCCAGACATGACAGCTACAATCATCTCAAAGGAGCTTCTCCCTCTCAACAACAAGGTACATTCACATCCTACTTACAGCAGCATTACTGCAGCAGCTTTCACGGCTCTTCTCAATCACTGGTTTATTCCAAGGACACTTCTCTGATGCTTTTCTGTCTTCATTTGCAGCTGAGAAAGCCGATGGTGGAGAAGATGTGCAGAGATGGTATCAACAGCAGCATCGAGCAGCTCAAGTGTCTTCTGGCTCCAGAGTTCCTCGAGCAGCAGACTGATTCAAGATGATTTCCTGGAGATGAAGCTCAGCTTCCTGCAACGACACAACTCCAGTTCGCATGCTGTCAATCAAGGCTTCTTCAGGAGTGTCTGTGAGATTGTGCACTTCCTGTCCAAAGATGAGATGAAGACACAGAGCCAGAGAAGACTGCTGAAGCACTTCCAGAAGCTGCAGACATCATGTGATCAGAACAGGAGGGAAAGTGTCCTTCCAGACCAGAAGACCTCCAGCAAAGACATGAATGTCAACAAGAGCGCCACCTGGAGGCCTTGAGAGAGCCATACAGACTCAGACTGAACATCTACACTAGATTCAGTGGACACTTTTATACTTTTAGTTTCTCTTTTCGAAGAAAAGTGTTTCATGAGTTCCAGTTTGGAAGAGATATTTGCACTGTTAAGTGCTCTGATGATTTGATCTTCTGTGAAGATTTTTCTCTGTTTGAGAAAATGTTCTTTAACTGTTTTTAGTTTGAATCCCATCTTGGCACACTGTGCCTCTGCAGGTTTAATTGGACTTATTAGTCTAAAAGTGTATTAAAATGCATTTTTCATATCCTTTGGGTATAATTTTCACATTTGAGGTGATACTTTATGTGACCATGCAGTCAAATCAGCTTTATCTTTGTTTCATTTTGAAATACTCTTCATTTTTTGCAACTGGCGGAAATCATTTATTGATCTTTTTGATCATATTTGTTTTTTTATGATGATGATATGATGTATCAGTGTATCACTGTCCTGTATTAGGGTGCCTTAACTTGGGCTTATAATAAGTCTTTAAATTTCATTCAAATTTGATCAAAATGATCTAATCTGGACAACATGTTACTCATGTTTTATAAGTTTGGCCAAGAGTTGGTCAGTGTCCAATATTTGGAATTAATATTTATGGTTGTTTTTAATCTTATTGAGATTTATTTGAAGCCCAGCTGGGCTCATATTTGTGTTTCTGAGAAAATAATATGTAGATCTGAAAAGATCATGGATTTATTTTTCAAGAGGTTATTCCTCATCTTTCTGTCAGTACCATGTACTGTGCTTCTGAACTGCCTTTTGCAAGGGTTGCATTGTAAAAACCTTTTCACTGTGTAAGTGAAATGTTGTTTCCTTCTGTGAAGGAATTTGTTTTAAAATTAAGAAACGTAAAGGCCATTGAATGTATTTCAATCAGTCTGAGGCGAAATAAAACAATCAAAAAAAAGTGACTTTGTCTAATCATTTAGAGTCCTTCAGATGGTTTTCATTATGCATGAACGATTCAGTTATCAACCAGCATTAAATATTCCTGGGGTTTGTTTATGAAGCTAATCATGAGATGTTTTTTTTTATGGGTAAAGAGTTAAAATAGCTCCTTTTGTAATATTTCTGAAAACATATTGTTTTTGCTGAAATGTACTCATCTTCAGGCCGTAGACGAGTTTGTATCTTCATGTGAACAAACTGGTAGAAACGTAGCATTGCATCACTTGCTCAGCCATGGATGCTCTGCAGTGAATGGGTGCTGTCAGAGTCCAAAAAAACTGATTAAAACATCCCAATAATCCACAAGACTCCAGTCCATTAATTAATATCAATTTCTTGTGAAGTAAAGAGCTGCGTGTTAGTAAGAAACAAATCCATCAAAATACTTCAAACTGTTGCTTCCAGGTAAAATATGAGTCATCGGGTCTGAATCAGGAGAAAGATCTGCACAGATCAATCACTGTTTAAAAGACAAATATGTCTGTGGATTTTGATTTCACTGGTGAAACATATTTATGGATTATGGACTCAAATTTTAAAAGAAAGCGACAGTTTAAAGTTATAATGAATTCCTTGATGTATTTGTTTATTACATATAAAATAAAAATCCTTTTGAATGTGGCTTTGACTTGATTGTGGAATTTGAGAGATTTTTCTAATGTTTTGCTTACGTTAAACTGATAGACATTTTTAAATACACTTCTATTTGCGACTTTGTAGGTTGTGGATATTAAACAGTGAAATGTGTTGTGAAGTGTTTTAAAGCTCCAGACTGACTGGTCAATTTAAAAAACATTTAACTTAAATTTTAAAAACTGAAAAAACCTTTGAAATGGATGAGAGCAGGGCTGTTTTCTCTCGTTTCAGAGTCACAAAACATTGCGTTGAATTGCAGTTTTTGGGATGCTAATGACATTGAGCTGTGATTCTGGGTACCAGAGCTTTCCCACACTGAACAATAGACATGTGCCTATTCAGATGCTAATAACAGCTTGATCCTATAACAAAAATTCCCTCGGGACGCTGCTGAATGCTTCTCATCTAATACCAGATAAAAACCATTGACTACAGGTTGATGTATGTGACGTATGTATTTGCGAATACAGAGACATTTGTGAATCTTTAAGTGACACTAACAGAACTGAAGTTAAAAGCAGTTTTTATCTTTGCATGTTTGCATTTCACAATAACATATTATTGTTATATAATTAACAGAATAGTAAGTTTTGTCACATTTGGTGATCAATTTAATTTTTAAGTGCATAATGCTAGATAACTTGTACAAATATAAATTGTTTTTCATTAGAACTATCAGTTTACAAATATTAGAGTTAATTTGACAAAGTGTGCTTTAATTTAAATAAAAATATCAAGGAGTAACTTTTTTGACAGCCTCCTAATAATGCCAACATGTTGCAAATCTGTGCATGTGAATGAAAGTTGAAGGAATAGAGCACAACGATGGAACTATCAAAGTTTAAAATGAGGTCACTGACCTTTGACCCCTGTTCTCCTGTTGAGCTCTATTGTCTCGGAGGGTTTGTTTCTCACACTCTAATTACACAATAGATGTCTGTCTACTGAACATCACATTTATTATGTACTTGTAAAGATGTAAATATGTAAATAAGGGCTGTTTTTTCACATGAATGATTTATTAATCATTCAGTAGCTACTAACAGTATTTGAACCCTTATGTCACACTTACAGTATGAATTTCAGATAGAAACACTTGAAATTTTGTTTTCTGATGCAATGTCATTCAAACATTTAGTGTAAATTCGGTGTTTAAACAATTTAAGGAATTTTAGTTTCTACCTCAAAACATGATTTTATTCACTGATGCTAAAATAAATGAAACCACGTACAGTAGTAGAGTTGAGCTTTGTTAATTTTTTTGTATGTATGGAAAATATTTCTCATACACATTACTTTCACTGTTGAAAGAATTTGTTTAAATTCAAGTTGCTTCATTAAACTGAAACTCAAAGCAGAGAAACGCACTCTGGAGGACAAAAGTGACAATAATGTGTGCAAAACACATAATATCAGCACAGCAGATTTACAATAATGTAAATAGTCATGTATACAGAGCGTGCATATAAAGAGTAAGATCTCTATACTTAACCAACACATACACAATAGTACATTAACCATCATGGAGGGATTTCACATTCGTTTCAGAATTAGAAAAATGAAATTTCATTTGTAGAAAATCCTCGTAGAGGACAGTGACGCACTGAAAGGTATCATTTTCAGTGGCGGCTCTAAACAGATTTTTCTAGGGGGGCCAAGGAGGGGCCAGTGTTTAACCAGAGGGGCACATTAAAAATTTATTTAAATGTAATGCAAATAAATATAAAAAGTAATTCTTGAAAAAATCTACACAGTAATTTTACACAATCTAAACATGTTAATAAAAACAAATAAATAAAATTCAATCAGGCAATCATACATTTCACAATTTGATATTTATATATGAAGGTCAAGAATTCAGAAGTGTATATTTTTATAATGCTTACACTACACAGAAATATACAATTAAATTATGCTTATTTTAAATGTATTGTGCAGGCTAAAAATATAATAAGCTTTTAATAATCTTTCAGTGCGCAAAACCATGATAATATGAAATGCTTCAAAACTGAGCTCACAAAGTGATTTTAAGCATTCATAGTCAAATCCATGTTGAAGTGTTCAATGGATTTTTGTTGCAGTGTGTCTTTCCAGTAAAACAAAAAAAGATGCAAAAACAAAGTCCTCGACACATTGAACCAGATGAGTTGGGCTTTTTGCTCCACGACTGTTTATTTACAGCACAGCAGACAAATGTGAACCACACACCAAACAAGGTATTGTAAGTACATGGCCATGTACTTACACTCTGAATTTAACTGACACAATGATCGGAAATGTTTGCTTTTCTGCAGATCAAGAAAAAAATTACTATAAAATTAGAGCTCTTTCAGAGAGAGATAATACCAATTCCTTACATAATACCTAATTGCAATAGCATTGTGGAGAATATACCTTGGGAGAAAGTATGGACCTTGCCTCATAGATATCTGCTGACCAACAAAGTAAAAGAAATAACATTTAAGTTAATTCACAAATGTTACCCAACTAAAGTTAGACATTGACGTCTTCTGAAGAAGTCTTCATTCATTTATTTTGGCAATGCTCCTACACTGAAAAATTGGTCAGACTTATTGCCATTTATTCAGTGTTATTTTGTAAGTGACTTCTCTTTTTGTTTTCAATTGGATTGTTTGACCATTCAAAAGAGAATACTGGAAAATATTACATAATTTATGTTTCCTGTTAGCTAAATTTCACATTTATAAACAAAAGTTTACTGGCTCTAAACCTCTTTTTTCTTTATTCAAATTGGACTTCGACAAGTATGTGGAAACTATACCACATCCCGACTTATGAGCGGGTTCGCGAATCATTTGAGTCAGATCGCTACTTCAGAGCGGGTTTATGAATCATTTGAATCATTTGAGTCAGATTGCTACTTCAGAGCGGGTTCGCGAATCATTTGAGTCAGATCGCGACTTCAGAGCCAGTTCGCGAATCATTTGCGTCATTTGAGTCAAATCGCGACTTCAGAGCGGGTTCGCGAATCATTTGCGTCATTCGATTCAGATCGCGACTTCAGAGCGGGTTCGCGAATCATTTGCGTCATTCGATTCAGATCGCGACTTCAGAGCGGGTTCGCGAATCATTTGAGTCATTTGAGTCAAATCGCGACTTCAGAGCGGGTTCGCGAATCATTTGCGTCATTCGATTCAGATCGCGACTTCAGAGCGGGTTCGCGAATCATTTGCGTCATTCGATTCAGATCGCGACTTCAGAGCGGGTTCGTGAATCATTTGAGTCATTTGAGTCAAATCGCGACTTCAGAGCGGGTTCGCGAATCATTTGTCTCATTTGATTCAGATCGCGACTTCAGAGCGGGTTCGTGAATCATTTGAGTCGGATCGCGACTTCAGAGCGGGTTCGCGAATCATTTGCGTCATTCGATTCAGATCGCGACTTCAGAGCGGGTTCGTGAATCATTTGAGTCGGATCGCGACTTCAGAGCGGGTTCGCGAATCATTTGCGTCATTTGATTCAGATCGCGACTTCAGAGCGGGTTCGCGAATCATTTGCGTCATTCGATTCAGATCGCGACTTCAGAGCGGGTTCGTGAATCATTTGAGTCGGATCGCGACTTCAGAGCGGGTTCGCGAATCATTTGCGTCATTTGATTCAGATCGCGACTTCAGAGCGGGTTCGTGAATCATTTGAGTCGGATCGCGATTGAAGAGCGGGTTCGCGAATCATTTGAGTCATACGCTGCCAGACTACAATTCCCCTGCCTAGTGTGTATCCGAAGAGCATAGCTAAAGCAAGAGGACAGAAGAACCAGGAGCGGCTGGCACATCGAGATTGTAAAATCTGAAAATTGAAAACTGAAAATGATGTTATAGACGCGTTGCCTCGACAGCGCAATAGCTTAGTCACACAATCAATATTAATCCCCCTCGGAGATTAAATAGCTGCTCCTATAGATTTAGGCATAACACTGTTTATTTGGGGGGGGGGGGGGGGCAGATCTGATGGGTAAGGTAACAGATAAGGACGTGCCCGTCTCCATTCCCTCCATCAGATCGACCTGCGAACCCAACGAATGCCGGTGTAGCAGTCGATTCTGTTCCCCTTGATATGTCTGTTTCCCTTTACGCAAACATACTACAATTATTGCGTAAATGCCGAGTTACTATAGGTACGATCAGAACTAGCGTGTGCAAGAAGCTTGACTGGATGTACGACAAGCAAATGGTTCAAAATACCATCCTAAATCTTAAACTTGAAAATAAAATTAAGACGAGAGGTTTTTCAACTTGAAATGTAAAAACATAAGACAAAAATAACGGAACAACTGCGAGATGAATAATAATAAAAAAAAAAAGAACATAAACGGGAGTGTAAGAATCATTTTTCTATGCTACAGTGTAGCAAGAATTTTGTCCCTTTTTGCTTTCCTTACATCCAGGTCTGTTTGGTGTATTTGCATGCGGGAATGTTGCCAAATCCGCGGAATTTAGGCTACTTTTGGAAAGTGTTTGATTAACTATATGGTTGGGTTTATTACACGGACCTGGCAACCCGAGGGGAAACAGACATTCCGAGGGGAACAGAATCGACTGCTAAACCGGCGCCTCGGCGAAAGCGGGACCGGTATCGTTAGGAACGCCGGCGAAGGCTCCCTCCTCGAAGAGAGCCCTCCGGGATCGAAGCGTACACAACGGCCGGGCAGTCGGCTCCCTCGATAGTCGACACAGGGTGCTTCGATCCCAGGCAAACCACACATAGACTGTTTGTATCCCCACCCGTGATGTAGCGTGGGCAGGGAGGAACAAACAATCCATAGCGCGATCTGGAATCGCCCTTCAAATGTTGTGTCTTTGCTTTGCTCTTAGGCATTATGTTGTGTATTGGGACAGACAACAATAAATAAGACTCACAAGACAGACTTTAGACATGTACACACAGAGCGCTTGCTGAAAGACGCGAAGCTGAAGTCAGCTGCGTTGCAGGTGTCTTTATAGCTTCCTGGTCGCTACGTCACCCCGCCCGTGACGTCACGCCCTTCCATCGAACAGATTGCATACAATATATATTTAGATATTTAAATCACTCTAAATTTTTGGTGTAAAGTATGTGAATTAATATTTATAATGAAAAATATTTTAAAGAAATACACATGGACGTAATATACACATGTATACAAATGTAAGTATGGTCAATTTTAACTTTATAAAACACTAAGTATAGTATGCAATCACACTCCAAACTCAAGTTTCGTCTGTATTTCATTGCGTCCTATACAAACACATTTTTTTTTCAAGTGAAATGAACTTTATATAAGCCTCACTAGGCAGCAGTGATCATTGCAGAGAGAAATTGTGAATTGGGATGCAGCTTTAGAAATATCAAACCGCTGGATGATGCTGTTGACCAAACAATCACGACTCACATAAAGACCAAAACAATGTTCTTCTGCCACTAATGCAGATTATGCATTAAAAAGTAAGTTACACAGTACTTTAAGTTAATGTACATTCTTGTCTACACATAAAGTAAAAATGGCAAAATGCACAGACAAAAATGAGGTCAAATTATTTTATTTTCACAAACAATTGTTTTGTCATTGAGGAAATGACATCATTCAGTGATAATATATCACAACATGTGCTTGAGGATTCTCCAAAATACATTTGTGCTCTCAACAGAACAGAGTTTAAACATCATAACAGTCTTTTCAAAAGACACAACTAGATATTCAACACAAAACATAAGCATTGTTTATGATTAAACATACATTTCTCACAATGAGAATCATGATTATTTAGAAATCACTGCTTTTCAGAAGAGTCACATAGTGACTGTAGAACATCTAAAGTACAATATCAAACAGGACCGAACTTTAACAACCACAGAACTTTTCAAAGAATGAAAAATATTTCTGAGATGTGAAATAAAAACAGCAAAACTTGTTTCTATAAAAGCAAGTTCAGATTAAAGATGTTAATCAAACAAATCAAGATTTAATAAATCAATCAATCAGGTTCATTCATAGAAAGTCTTCACTGAAGATGAAAACGAGTATTTAACAATACATTAAAGAATTTCCCCAAAACAGGAAAATCATATTTTGTTTATATATTGTATGTGGTCAAATTATTGTATAAATATCCAGCATATGCGGCTTTCAGAGAAAGCTGTTTAGATAAATTAATTTAGTCTGCCAGTGCTGAAACAGGACAATAATAAAAGTAAAGAAAGTTTTTCCTTCACATCACATGAAGAAGATTCAGTGTTGTCTAATATAGATATAATTAAATATTCCCATCAGAATAAAAGATTAAATATGAATCATGACGCCTCTGTGTGATGATCAGAGGAAATCGAATATGAGCCCAATCTGAGCCACTTCATACAAACAGCACAGAATTAATAATGAAGCAAGATTCTTGCCATCAATTAATATCAAGAAATTATAACATTTCATCTAACATTTGCTGTGTAAACAGTCTTTATCAGCTCTTAGAACAAAGCTTGAGTCTGTGATTATAAATGTCCTTTAAAGTAATGAAGAAAAAGTTTCCTTCACATCACATGAAGAATGTAAAAGTCAATGTTGTCTGATACAGACGTCAGTAAATGTTCTCATCTGGAACATGAAGTGAAATCTTCACAGAAGATCGAATCATCGGAGCACTTAACAGTGCAAATATCTCTTCCAAACTGGAACTCATGAAACACTTTTCTTCGAAAAGAGAAACTAAAAGTATAAAAGTGTCCACTGAATCTAGTGTAGATGTTCAGTCTGAGTCTGTAAGGCTCTCTCAAGGCCTCCAGGTGGCGCTCTTGTTGACATTCATGTCTTTGCTGGAGGTCTTCTGGTCTGGAAGGACACTTTCCCTCCTGTTCTGATCACATGATGTCTGCAGCTTCTGGAAGTGCTTCAGCAGTCTTCTCTGGCTCTGTGTCTTCATCTCATCTTTGGACAGGAAGTGCACAATCTCACAGACTCTCCTGAAGAAGCCTTGATTGACAGCATGTGAACTGGAGTTGTGTCGTTGCAGGAAGCTGAGCTTCATCTCCAGGAAATCATCTTGAATCAGTCTGCTGCTCGAGGAACTCTGGAGCCAGAAGACACTTGAGCTGCTCGATGCTGCTGTTGATACCATCTCTGCACATCTTCTCCACCATCGGCTTTCTCAGCTGCAAATGAAGACAGAAAAGCATCAGAGAAGTGTCCTTGGAATAAACCAGTGATTGAGAAGAGCCGTGAAAGCTGCTGCAGTAATGCTGCTGTAAGTAGGATGTGAATGTACCTTGTTGTTGAGAGGGAGAAGCTCCTTTGAGATGATTGTAGCTGTCATGTCTGGATCTCTGTGCTGTAGATCTCTCTGTTCAGACTGAGTCTGGTTTGCACTGGCTGCAGCTCCTCTATTTATACTCCCAAATCTCCATATGAATGTGTGAGGCTTGAGCTTGTTGGAGTTTCTCACCGTTTGGAGCCAATGGAAGAGCTCAGACAGACAATGAGGGATGTGGAGCGCCACATGCTCAATGATCCTCCATCAGGAGCTCAAAGGAGCAGGTGGAGAGTGACTCTGGGAAAGTGCTGAGAGCTCATGTTCACATCAATGACACTGAAGCAGCACACGCTCATCATTACTACAAACACACGTGGAGAAGCTTTTGCAGAGCATCACAGCTCTATTCTTATTCATCATATTAAATGAAAAAAATTACAATATTTAATATTATTTAAAAATTAAGTATTGTAATTATAAAAATTTGTCAAATATGATTAAAAAAATTATTAATTTGTGAATGAATAAATACGGTCATCTGGTTTTAGTTAACCATATGTGTGTTGTACTTATACTCATGTATGCAATCACATAAAATTCATTTTTTCAGATGTTTACAGATGATTGCATTTATATCTAAAGCTTTAGAGTTGTGCGCTGGAATTCAGACGTCATTGTCTCCAGTGTCTGAGACTCCAGGACTCCAGATGTGTGTGTGTGTGTGTGTGTGTGTGTGTGTGTGTGTGTGTGTGCTGGTCAGTGTGAGTTGGTCTCATGTGAGGTTCCCACACTGACTCTCTGTGTTCACATCAATGAAGCACAAAAGCGTCCGAGTCCTGAATGGAGCTTTAGTGACGCTGAAGACTCAGAGATAAACCTGACATCACCAACCATCTGGAGGAAAACCTGCTGATGAACAGCAACATGTCATCACACACCTTCTGATCAGAAATAGTCTCATGCAAGGAGAATATGCAAATATACGTCATTTTCCTGCATATTAAATTTATTGTTCAATGCAAAAAAAAAAATTTCAGCAAATAACATTTGTTACATTTGTGAGCTATCTTTGTGTAGATTACAAAAGTGTCTTGAGCACCTGATGCAAAAGTTTAGTCATTTTAAAAGCTCATGATGCATAAAGGAAAATAAACCGTGTTAGTGCAGGAATTCTGTTCCCGCTGCTGATGACATCATCAGTGACATCATTAAACCAGCTCGTCAAGCTCATGTATGTAAATCTCCAGAAGTGTGTGTTCTCCCTTGTGTGTTTGTCAAATCCTGAGCTTGTGTTGGGGTTTAGGATGCTAATGACACGAGAACTGTGACTCTGTTCTCCAGAGTTTCTCACACACACAACAACAGAAGTGTGTCTATTCACATGATAATGAGCCTCAATACAGGACAGACTCCCTACAAGCTTTCTCACGCCGCTGATGCTGAAGATTTGTTGACTTTAAGATTCTTCTTTTTTTTTCATTTTGGACTTATAATACATATCAGTGAATGAAGTTCAAATATATCCATTGATGGGGACCTCTGACCTCTGACCATACTGTGCAATTTTCCCTCTAGTAAAAACTTATAAATGCAACGAGGGATGAGGGCCGTCACATGCAGCTTTCTAACAGCTCTTTAAACTGGCTGCTGTCACACACTCGTATGTATGTACTTGTATCTTACAGTCGTCTCTGACTTTCATATTTTGAGTTGACCATCTTGTGGGAACTTGATCTGTCCTGCGTCCCCACATTCATAAAGATGAATATAAGTGACCTTATGGCAGATGGCAGAGAGGAGAACATCCCACCGACTCACTCATCAACACACTGTTGTTCAAGCAGCTCAGGCTTCTGATTGGCTGAGAGGAGAGCGATGCAAGTATAAATGGAAGCTGAAGATGACAGATCCATGAGACATCAGCTCCTGTGAGGAACCTTTAACACCGAAGACACTTCGGTCCAAACTGAGCTTCATCTTCAACACTCGGCCCGACAGGAATCAGCATCAGTCATGACGACCTACATGGACATGTCTTTCCAGAGCAGCATCAAGACTCAACACGTGCAACAAGCAAGGTAGAAGAACTTCACAAACCGGCAGATGCATGAAAAGCTCCAAACCTAAGCGCTATCTTCTAGTATTTGATTCAGTTTTAATATTCTAAATGCACGTGAACTGAGGTGATTGTGTTGTTGTTTTCAGATGCGTTCTTACGTGTTTGGAGAGAAAGTGTGGCAACAGTTTGGAGAAGCTCAGGTGTGCTCTTGGAGAGTATCTTCAGAACGGCATCCACACCTCAGATCTTCTGGAGAGGGCCGTGTCTTTCATCACCCTCAAAAGAGTTTTACTTTCCCATGACGGCTACTCCAAATACTCCCGTGACCTCCTGCGTCTGTTCCCTGATCACACAGAAGATGTAGCAGCGTTGTGCTCTGAAGAATGAACATCACATGAGCACCAAGAACAAAACTCACACAAAAGACTGAACATAAACACATAAAGTTTAAGCTATAATGGCTTAAATGTAAATTATAACTTCATTTTGTTCTCCTGTGAATTTATATTTCTTGCTCAAAAGAATAGTTTTATATTTTTGTTTTCACAAATGCACATTTTATGCATTATATGCATTATTCATTAAAAATATATTTTATTGTTTGTAAGTGAATTATACTTTATGCTGCTTTCCGTTTAAAATGCATGAAGAGATTTAAACCAGAACTCCTTTAATGGGAGTAAATGTTGTTCTATATTAATGTTGTGATTCAACAACAATCTGATTATTCATGATGAGGATCTCAGGCCATACAAATGGATGATTTTGTCCAAAATAAAATAAGCTATTTACTACAATTTACATTGCATTGTCTTCTGTTTGGTGAGGGTTTCTTGCTCCGTGGCTGGTCCAAAAAATAACTTTTTGATTGCCATTTTTTAGATTGGAAGCAATGAATACATCTGATGAATGTAAAGTTCAGAATTATGATCAAATTTATATCACCATGGCATCAAGAGATGATGATGTGAACTGATTAATAATCACAGATGTCAGTGTTTATGTCATTTGAATTAATTGAGTCTGAGGGAACTCAGAGTTTTGAACTCAGATTTTATTCAACTGAATCAACTGAAACAATTGCTTCACAAAATGATTCATTGTTTTGAAACCCTTGAAACACCACAAGCTGGCAAAACTGTATGAATGCAATGAAAACTCATCCCAAACATGCATAAAACACACTTTTACAAACCACTTGCAAATAATTCCTTGAAAATGTAGTCAGTTACGTAAATGCAAACGGCAAATTATCAAATGTCATCAAACAAGACGTATTTGTATAATATGAGGTCATTTATTAATTTGTAACTTGATTATTAAATGTCTACATTACAAAACTGACTGAAGTTCAGGGACCATAGAGAAAACCACATACGCTGCTTCATGGATGCACTGTGATCGCCCTTTAGGGGAGAACCATTGAAATATCAAAATTTTTAGAAACCATTATCTTTACTGAAATCACACGACTTGACTGAAAAAAGAGCTCTTGGAATTTTAAATGAAAAGTGTGATTACAAAATGTGTTTCACTAGGTGTATAGATGTGAATATATTTGTATCTAAAGCTTTAGAGTTGTGCACTGGAATTCAGACGTCATTGTCTCCATTGTCTGAGACTCCATGTGTGTGTGCGTGTGTGTGTGTATGTGTGTGTGTGTGTGTGTGTGTGTGTGTGTGTGTGTGTGTGCGCGTGTGTGTGTTTGTGTGTGTGTGTGTGTGTGTGTGTGTGTGTGTGTGTGTGTGTGTGTGTGTGTGTGTGTGTGTGTGCTGGTCAGTGTGAGTTGGTCTCATGTGAGGTTCCCACACTGACTCTCTGTGTTCACATCAATGAAGCACAAAAGCGTCCGAGTCCTGAATGAAGCTTTAGTGACGCTGAAGACTCAGAGATCAACCTGACGTCACCAACCATCTGGAGGAAAACCTCCTGACTGGCTGATAATGCAAAATAAAAATAAAAAACTTTCATTTCTATTCTCATAAATTAAACGCCATTGCACAAACTTGTAAAATATTGGCAATACAGGAGAACTTAAATAAAAAAAAAAATCCTTTTAAATTTTCGGAACTGTTTTGATGCAATACTGCAATATTTTTATGGCATATTCTATTAACGTTTTCATAGATAATAACAAATGGAAGTGATTTTGCAAAAAAAAAAAAATGTTGAAGTAAGCACTACATTTAATACACAAAAGTGTGTGTTCTCCCTTGTGTGTTTGTCAAATCCTGAGCTTGTGTTGGGGTTTAGGATGCTAATGACACGAGAACTGTGACTCTGTTCTCCAGAGTTTCTCACACACACAACAACAGAAGTGTGTCTATTCACATGAGAAGCAGATGGACAACTGCTATTAAAACCCCAGGGATTTAAACCCTAGGGAGTTTTGATGCACAAGCATTTCCCATGGAATTACAAATTATTTAGTTACTCTGCGCAATATAAATATATATATATATATATATAAGGTTTGGTTTATATTAAGTTTATCAACACTTTTAATCAATGTCAATTCAAATAAACTATATTTCTATATAGTGTTATAGAATGTTATGCACCTTTAGATGTTTTTTAAAGCATAAATGTACAGCGCTATACAAATAAACTTGAATGGAATTTTATGATAACATTTTTTTTCTCCAGTTCAGTTATAAAACAATTATAAATGGTCCTGTGCGTCAGATAGCATAGATCATTGAGCCTTTGGTAGTCCAGTAAGTCCTGTGAGAACCGACACACTTCTATTGTGTGAGTGATTTAATGGGATGAATATAAATGTGTGTGATTCTGAGTGTCTCTGTGGCTCCACCAGATCCAGGAGTGTGTGACAGCAGCCAGTTTAAAGAGCTCTTAGAAAGCAGCATGTGGCGTTCCACATCCCATTGTCTGTCTGAGCTCTATTGACTCAAATGATTCGCGAACCCGCTATGAAGTCCAGATCTGACTCAAATGACTCAAATGATTCGCGAACCCGCTCTTAAGTCGCGATCCGACTCAAATGATTCGCGAACCCGCTCTTAAGTCGCGATCTGACTCAAATGATTCGCGAACCCGCTATGAAGTCCCGATCTGACTCAAATGACTCAAATGATTCGCGAACCCGCTATGAAGTCCCGATCTGACTCAAATGACTCAAATGATTCGCGAACCCGCAATGAAGTTGCGATCTGACTCAAATGATTCGCGAACCCGCTATGAAGTCCCGATCTGACTCAAATGACTCAAATGATTCGCGAACCCGCTTTGAAGTCGCGATCTGACTCAAATGACGCAAATGATTCGCGAACCCGCTCTGAAGTCCCGATCTGACTCAAATGACTCAAATGATTCGCGAACCCGCTCTTAAGTCGCGATCCGACTCAAATGATTCGCGAACCCGCTTTGAAGTCGCGATCTGACTCAAATGACGCAAATGATTCGCGAACCCGCTCTTAAGTCGCGATCCGACTCAAATGATTCGCGAACCCGCTTTGAAGTCGCGATCTGACTCAAATGACGCAAATGATTCGCGAACCCGCTCTGAAGTCGGGATGTGGTATAGTTTCCACATACTTGTCTAAGTCCAATTTGAATAAAGAAAAAAGAGGGTTAGAGCCAGCAGGCTAAACTTTTGTTTATAAATGTGAAATTTAGCTAACAGGAAACATAAATTAATTATGTAGGCTAATATTTTCCAGTATTCTCTTTTGAATGGTCAAACAATCCAAATGAAAACAAAAAGAGAAGTCACTTACAAAATAACACTGAATAAATGCCAAAAAGTCTGAAATTTTTCTGTATAGGAGCATTGCCAAAATAAATGAATGAAGACTTCTTCAGAAGAATGACAAAAACAGCATCTCCCGTCAATGTCTAACTTTAGTTGGGTAACATTTGTGAATTAACTTAAATGTTATTTCTTTTACTTTGTTGGTCAGCAGATATCTATGAGGCAAGGTCCATACTTTCACCCAAGGTATATTCTCCACAATGCTATTCCAATTAGGTATTATGTAAGGAATTGGTATTATCTCTCTCTGAAAGAGAGCTCTAATTTTATAGTAATTTTTTTCTTGATCTGCAGAAAAGCAAACATTTCCGATCATTGTGTCAGTTAAATTCAGAGTGTAAGTACATGGCCTTCTAAATTATTGACATTCATATATAAATATTAAATTGTAAAATGTATGATTTAACTTTATAAGAGTGGCTACTAATAGTAATTTGTTTTATTAACATGTTTAGATTGTGTAAAATTACAGTGTAGATTTTTTCAAGAATTACTTTTTGTATTTATTTGCATTACATTTAAATAAAATATGTTGCCATTTTTAATGTGCCCCTCTGGTTAAACACTTGCCCCTCCTTGGCCCCCCTTGTAAAATCTGTCTAGAGCCGCCACTGCCATTGGCTCCAAACGGTGAGAAACTCCAACAAGCTCAAGCCTCACACATTCATATGGAGATTTGGGAGTATAAATAGAGGAGCTGCAGCCAGTGCAAACCAGACTCAGTCTGAACAGAGAGATCTACAGCACAGAGATCCAGACATGACAGCTACAATCATCTCAAAGGAGCTTCTCCCTCTCAACAACAAGGTACATTCACATCCTACTTACAGCAGCATTACTGCAGCAGCTTTCACGGCTCTTCTCAATCACTGGTTTATTCCAAGGACACTTCTCTGATGCTTTTCTGTCTTCATTTGCAGCTGAGAAAGCCGATGGTGGAGAAGATGTGCAGAGATGGTATCAACAGCAGCATCGAGCAGCTCAAGTGTCTTCTGGCTCCAGAGTTCCTCGAGCAGCAGACTGATTCAAGATGATTTCCTGGAGATGAAGCTCAGCTTCCTGCAACGACACAACTCCAGTTCACATGCTGTCAATCAAGGCTTCTTCAGGAGTGTCTGTGAGATTGTGCACTTCCTGTCCAAAGATGAGATGAAGACACAGAGCCAGAGAAGACTGATGAAGCACTTCCAGAAGCTGCAGACATCATGTGATCAGAACAGGAGGGAAAGTGTCCTTCCAGACCAGAAGACCTCCAGCAAAGACATGAATGTCAACAAGAGCGCCACCTGGAGGCCTTGAGAGAGCCTTACAGATTCAGACTGAACATCTACACTAGATTCAGTGGACACTTTTATACTTTTAGTTTCTCTTTTCGAAGAAAAGTGTTTCATGAGTTCCAGTTTGGAAGAGATATTTGCACTGTTAAGTGCTCCGATGATTCGATCTTCTGTGAAGATTTCACTTCATGTTCCAGATGGGAACATTTACTGACGTCTGTATCAGACAACATTGAATTTTACATACTTTTACATCATTTATGATCTGAAAACTACTCTGATTCTGAAGCTTTGTTCTAAAAGCTGATAAAAAAAGAGTTTTTAAACAATATGTTATGTGAAATAATCTAATTTACTTAAATGAATGTGAAGGCAAGAATCTTGCTAAATTATTAATTCTTTACATAAGTGGCTCAAAACAAACCCATATTTGATTTAATCTGAGATTATGATAATTCAAACTCTATGATTCATATTTAATCATTTCTCTTTGGTCTATAATAGATCACATTCAGATTCACTCTGTTTTAAGGGCTTGTAAACGTGTGTTGGTTGGTTACAGCTGTCATTGTTCCTTCTGTGAAGGTTTATATTCTCACGACAAATTTCTGTCATGTTGGAATTTGTCATTTTAATTGCTCATGTGATCATTTGTGTCCTTCTGTGAAAGTTATGGAAATTTGAAAAGACTAAAACAGTTCGGTGAATGTACTGTATTTCTGCTGCGAATTAAAACAATCATCTGAACGTCTGTCATCTGTGATTATTATTGTCATATATCTTAAATCCCCATCTCACTTTGTTTTCCATGTTTTTCTCACAAAATCCAATTTGAAAAGACACACTCTCATGACACACATTCAATCACAATCATTTCTTCAGCACTCACACCCAACATTTCACTCGATAAACGAAAAGTTTTAACAACCTGAAATGAAAGCTTTTTTTAAAAAATCTATTTGAGCATAAGAAACTAAATTGAAGGGATAGTTGTTGAGTGATATTTTTGCAATGATTTTTTAAAATGTGAGTGTATGTAAGTCACTATGTTAGAAAGCAATAACATTTCAAGATTTTATAGAAATGTGTTGCTCTGAGAACATTTTATTAGGATTGCATTATGTCTCCTCCCTTAAAGATGATAAAATAAATGTGAACACATAGGCTAGTATATTTTGTAAGTAGCAATCTGACTGCTTATAGAGCAAGAAACCTTCATAATACACATCAAATAAGACAATGAATGGAAATTGCATTAAAAACCTACTTTTATTTTCTATCTTTTCAAGCCATTATCAATTATATGACGTTATTGTTGCATCCCAATAGAATAACATTTACTCCAATTAAAGGAGTTTTGGTTTAAATCTTTTCATGCTAAACAAAAAACAGCATAAACTATCATTCACTTACAAACACAGTTGTTAAAATGCATTGCAGTGTATCTGCCAAGAATAATGCATATAATGCATAAAAACTGAGCATTTGTGAAAACAAAAATATAAAAATATTCTTCTTTCGAGCAAGAAATACATTCAAATGTAAATCATTAAGGCATAAAGTTACATATACAAAGTTAAAGGCATGATAGTGAGAGATTTTCTTCTTCTGTTCACTCTTTCTCATAAGAGTCTTTTGTGTGAGATTTGTTCTTGGTGCTCATGTGATGTTCATTCTTCAGAGCACAACGCTGCTACATCTTCTGTGTGATCAGGGAACAGACGCAGGAGGTCACGGGAGTATTTGGAGTAGCCGTCATGGGAAAGTAAAACTCTTTTGAGGGTGATGAAAGACACGGCCCTCTCCAGAAGATCTGAGGTGTGGATGCCGTTCTGAAGATACTCTCCAAGAGCACACCTGAGCTTCTCCAAACTGTTGCCACACTTTCTCTCCAAACACGTAAGAACGCATCTGAAAACAACAACACAATCACCTCAGTTCACGTGCATTTAGAATATTAAAACTGAATCAAATACTAGAAGATAGCGCTTAGGTTTGGAGCTTTTCATGCATCTGCCGGTTTGTGAAGTTCTTCTACCTTGCTTGTTGCACGTGTTGAGTCTTGATGCTGCTCTGGAAAGACATGTCCATGTAGGTCGTCATGACTGATGCTGATTCCTGTCGGGCCGAGTGTTGAAGATGAAGCTCAGTTTGGACCGAAGTGTCTTCGGTGTTAAAGGTTCCTCACAGGAGCTGATGTCTCATGGATCTGTCATCTTCAGCTTCCATTTATACTTGCATCGCTCTCCTCTCAGCCAATCAGAAACCTGAGCTGCTTGAACAACAGTGTGTTGATGAGTGAATCGGTGGGATGTTCTCCTCTCTGCCATCTGCCATAAGGTCACTTATATTCATCTTCATGAATGTGGGGACGCAGGACAGATCAAGTTCCCACAAGATGGTCAGCTCAAGAATTCTGCAGTTACAGCTATGCACAGGACACAGGACATATGCTCTTGAAATCTGTCTTAAAGCAATGAAAAACGTAAAGAATTATACATTTCAGCAAAGTTTTACATTCAATTTCTGTCTCTATATTCAGTATATGATTAGATTTCAAAGACATGAAATGCAAAGGCAAGAAAGCGAATCTGCAATTTTAAGTTTAGGCTTAAAGAAATAGTATTATTATTTTGTTCATTGGAACAGATTTTTGAAAATGTAGCATTGCATCACATGCTCATCAATGGATGCTCTGCAGTGAATGGGTTCCGTCAGAATGAGAGTCCAAACAGCTGATAAAAAATTCACAATAATCCACAAGTACTTTTGTGGTGTGGATCAATGATGTTTTTATCAGGAAGTTCATGCATGTATGTAAATCTCCAGAAGTGTGTGTTCTCCCTCGTGTGTTTGTCAAATCCTGAGCTTGTGTTGGGGTTTAGGATGCTAATGACACGAGAACTGTGACTCTGTTCTCCAGAGTTTCTCACACACACAACAACAGAAGTGTGTCTATTCACATGAGAAACAGATGTTCAAATAGGCCTACTATTTAAACCCTAAAGGTTGAATTTACAAATGCATTCCCTGATGCATGTCACTGAAGTCACTTGAAGCACATCTGTGCAGTTATTAAATTAATTGAACTCAAACTAAATGTGCATCAATTTAATAAATCATTTAGCCTACCCATAATGGATTTAACCAACTTTTAATTCCAGACTTGAATTATAATTCAAAATCTTGCAGAGAATAGTAGTATATTTTTAACTTCAGAAAAACTATTATTACAGCCTATCACCATTAAAGCTTCTGTGTGACTCACAGCAAAGGTGATTCAGTGTTTGGAAACCAAAATTAGTCCTGTGAGGGCCGACACACTTCTATTGTGTGAGTGATTTAATGATGATACAGAAGTGTGGGAAGCTGTGTGTCTCTGTGTCTCCACCAGATCCAGGAGTGAAATCTCAGTATGGCCCTGATTTGGTTAAGACATTGCTTCAGTGTCATTGATGTGAACATGAGCTCTCAGCACTTTCCCAGAGTCACTCTCCACCTGCTCCTTTGAGCTCCTGATGGAGGATCATTGAGCATGTGGCGCTCCACATCCCTCATTGTCTGTCTGAGCTCTTCCATTGGCTCCAAACGGTGAGAAACTCCAACAAGCTCAAGCCTCACACATTCATATGGAGATTTGGGAGTATAAATAGAGGAGCTGCAGCCAGTGCAAACCAGACTCAGTCTGAACAGAGAGATCTACAGCACAGAGATCCAGACATGACAGCTACAATCATCTCAAAGGAGCTTCTCCCTCTCAACAACAAGGTACATTCACATCCTACTTACAGCAGCATTACTGCAGCAGCTTTCACGGCTCTTCTCAATCACTGGTTTATTCCAAGGACACTTCTCTGATGCTTTTCTGTCTTCATTTGCAGCTGAGAAAGCCGATGGTGGAGAAGATGTGCAGAGATGGTATCAACAGCAGCATCGAGCAGCTCAAGTGTCTTCTGGCTCCAGAGTTCCTCGAGCAGCAGACTGATTCAAGATGATTTCCTGGAGATGAAGCTCAGCTTCCTGCAACGACACAACTCCAGTTCGCATGCTGTCAATCAAGGCTTCTTCAGGAGTGTCTGTGAGATTGTGCACTTCCTGTCCAAAGATGAGATGAAGACACAGAGCCAGAGAAGACTGCTGAAGCACTTCCAGAAGCTGCAGACATCATGTGATCAGAACAGGAGGGAAAGTGTCCTTCCAGACCAGAAGACCTCCAGCAAAGACATGAATGTCAACAAGAGCGCCACCTGGAGGCCTTGAGAGAGCCTTACAGACTCAGACTGAACATCTACACTAGATTCAGTGGACACTTTTATACTTTTAGTTTCTCTTTTCGAAGAAAAGTGTTTCATGAGTTCCAGTTTGGAAGAGATATTTGCACTGTTAAGTGTTCTGATGATTCGATCTTCTGTGAAGATTTCACTTCATGTTCCAGATGAGAACATTTACTGACATCTGTATTAGACTTTTACATTTTCATGGCATTTTAAAAACTGTGTTATTGTCCTGTATCAGGGTTAAACAAAACAATATTGTTTATCTTTGTAACAAGATTTGATCCACAAACATGAATTAGAATTCCATTTTCTGGAATATGTGTTCTATTTTGTCTTCAGTGAAGATTTTATGAAAGTCATTGACTCATGAATTGGTAATAATAATTATTAGATCAATGCTAATTAGCTTTTTCTTATCAAGATGTAATCTGAATTCTTCTTTGGTAAAAGCAATGATACAATATAAACCACTTCTATGAAGGAAATAAAAACAAATTAACCAACTTTTAAAATATTTGTTTTATTTTCTTTTCTTTTTAGATTAAAAAGGTACAATAAACATTTTCGGCTTGGAAAAATATTTATACTATACTATGAAGTACTTTATGATTTTGTCTTCCATCAAGGGACAAGCCGTAATATGATGCAAATGTACTTAAATGACTTTTATAAAGATATTTAGTCATATCTGAACCATGTTCAGTTCCTTTGTGATTTGGAGAATCTTTCAAACAAAAGTTGTGATATATGTTGATATTAGTCATGAAAATAAAATGAAAACTTCACTACGTCTCCTGTGTTTTAAGACCATGTAAACGGAGTCTAAACTGACAAAAATACTGTAAGAATTCACTAAATATGCATTCACTAAAGACAGCATTATTAACCAGATCCTAACAAAGGCATGAAATAGCTGCATTATTTCCGAGATACATTTACAAGACATACAGTCTTATTTATACAAGGTCTAAACTGTAAGAACAGTAGTATAAGAAAGAATATGATGCACGTTTCACCACCAACATTAAATCATCTTAAAATAGAAAGGTAAAGAACAGGAAAGGAAAGGAAAGCGCATGTGATGCCCAGAAAAGCTGTCTAGGTAGGTCTCTTCAAACATGGAATGGTATCAGAGGAAAATGTGAAATATATTAATAGTAAATAACTGTTTTTGGTCTGTTCCAGGTTAAAGTGGAACCATTGCTGTCTGCAGGACACTGATCTGTGTCTGCATAGCTATCGAAGTGCTTTACAACTCAGTGGTTAGTGTGCGTCCCTGAGCGTTCACTAAAAAAAATTACTTTTACGGATCATTTACAGGCTGTTAAATATTGCAGCCAGATTCTGCCACTGAATAATAATAAAAAATGTCATTGCACATTTTTATCTCACAATTCTCCCTTTTTTTCTCATAAGTGCGTTACATAAACTCACAATTTTGAGAAATAAGAGTTGCAATTGTGAGAAATAACATCAGAATTGAGTGAGATTTAAATTCGTAATTCTGCAAAAAAATTAACAATTCTGAGAAATAAAGTCAGAAATGCAAGATATAAACTTGCAAATACAAGAAAATGGTCTCAGAATTGGACTCTTTAATGCACAATTGTGAGTTTATATCTCACATCTCTGAGAGAATATGTCAGAATCAAGAGATATAAACACAGAATTGCAAGAAAAAAGAATTGCGAAATAGAAACCTGCAACAAAAAGTCTCGATTCCCTTTTTATATTTATTATTCAGAGGCAGAAACAGGCTTCCATAGTCCAATCATATATTGTTGTTTGATCCAATGCATCTTTCTGTGCACAAACTGCATTGACTTACAATAAAGAGTAATCAGTTACACAGCAGGACTCTGCTTCTCCTTCTCTCAAGAGAGAGATCAAACCAGCAACTTTTAGGTTTGCAGCTGAGATCTTTAACCGTCAAGCCACATATTAAAGCCATATGAAGTCCAGTTCTAGGACAGTTTCTTGTTGCTGTTGATCGCTGCGTTCTGTTGTGCGATGATAAAGTCCATGATGAGCTGAGCAGATTTCCTGGGCCGCTCCATCACCACTGAATGACCACAGTTGTCCAGCAGATGAACCTGAGATCCTGGGATGGCTTTGGCCAGAACTGAAGCCCCGGACACGTCCAACACCTGGAGGACACAATACACAGAATCTGCTCTTTACTCAGGTCAAGTGTCAAATGTGCACGCTTTTTATAATGGCTGAATTCTACATATGCCATTACATTCTTGCAAAGAAGAAAAGTTGTAATGATGATTTATAACGGACTCTTTTCTCACAACTAATAAAATGCTGGGTAAAAAGTCAAGGAGAAGTCAGGAAAGGACAGAATTCCAAGATTTTAAGAAACTTACAATTTTAAGAAAAAAAAAAAAGTTTGAATTTTGATATAGAAATTCACAATCTGGCTTTTTCCGAAACAATAATTTGCATTTGCAAAATAAAATCAGAAGTCAGAAAAAGTCAGAAAAGCAGTCAGAAAATGTAAAATTCTGAAAAAAAAAAAAAAAAAAAAAAAAAGTTTATATCTCACATACTGATTTTTTTTTCTCAGAACTATGAGAATCTCACAATTAATGACTTGCAACTGCAAAATATAAACTCACAATTCTGACAAATAAAGAAATATAAAAATAAGGAAATACAGAAATACAACTCTGAGAATATGCTGAAAAAGTCATACAAAATCTGAAATTGATGATAAAAACTCACAATCTGAGGAAAAAGGTATAAATTGTGTCATACATTTTTCTCAGAATTCTAAGAATTAATAACTCCCAATTCTAAGAAAAAAAAAAATCTATAAAATTTGAATTCTGACTTTACTTTCTCAGAATTCTAAAAATCTCACAATGAATAACTTGCAATTGTGAGACACATTCTGCAATCCTAATAAAGCGTCTCTGTACCTGGTCGTTTTTTCCCCCAAATAACCTGAAGAGGAGTTGAAATGAGATGCATGTTCTCATGTAAAGAGTGTCTGGATTTCTCTCCGACGAGCTCCATGAAACCTGCAGAAGATATCGATCAGACTGAACACAGATCTGCTATTTCTGAAGACACTGAGGTAGGAACAACACCAGAGACACTCACACTCGCGGTAGAAGTCATTGTTAGGAATACGAACGTCCACCAGTCCTTGAAGAATCTAGGAAACCAGAGGAAGAACCAAAACAGCCATTCACAGCCGATTCAGACTCCCATAAGAAGCATTGAAGCACGCAAACACACCTGTTTAGGGATCTTAAAGCGCACGTATGAGCACAGTTTGAGCATCTCCTCCATCTCTTCTGGTGTGGAGGGTATCAGCGGGATCCCCTCACTGTCCTGAGCTTGCTCCAGTTCCCTCAAACGCTGAACAAACTTACTTTCAGTGGGATACTGGAGACCTGTCAAACCCAGAAATGTTCCTTTACACAGCAGAAGCATCTATTCATCCTGGGAGATGTACTAAATTAACTAAAACTGAAACTAACATTAAAATGAAAGATATACAAATAAAAACAAGTGCAAAATATTACTACTAAAATATTACAAATTCATATTAGATTACTTTAAAATATTAAAAGTATAATAGTAGATATACTAAAATAACTGATTACTACTGATATAATAAACATCTATAAAATCACAGATTATTTTTTAGATTTTAGTTTTTTAGTGTCAAATTTGTTTTTGTTTTTTTTACACATTTTAGCTAAAGTGCACATTTAATGCAATAAACAGAATAAAACCCTTTTTATTTCCTTTAAAGCACTATTCAGCAATATATATCAATGTCATATAGTTTTGTCATGTCATGCAAACTCTTATCAGTTTTGTTTTAAAATGGTTTATGTATTTTGAGGGGAAAATAGAGAGTTTGTCTTGTTGCTGATTGCCTGTTCTGTGACTTAAATAATGCTTTTATTTACCTGACATCTTATCTAATCATGAAAGTCACAATAACCTCATCCGTCTTTATCAGTATTTTACTTGCCTCATCAACATTTGATCCTTGGTACAAAGTACATGTCATGGGATATTAATGCAGACATTGTATATCACCTTCTGAAATACACTGATTCTAGAGAATGTTGAAGTGTTGCTGATGAACTATTACAGGATCAGAAACACAAGAACTGACCAGCTGGACAGATGAGCGTGACGCCGCACAGATCAGACGGGTGACGGGAGGCATAAACTCCAGCCACGTTTCCTCCCATGGACGTGCCGATCAGGTGGAAGGGCTTTCTGGTCAAACCGATACTCTTCACAAACTAAACAGAGAAAAAATGGAGAAAATTGGATCTGCTCCCCAGCTAACAAAAATACAGAACGTTCAGAGAGTGTTTTGAAAATGTTACAAAAAAAAACTTTACTTCTTTGAACATTCTAAATGTCCAGTTTTGAAAAGTGTTTTCTTTTGATCATTTTTGGAACATAAAAGGAAATGTTACTTTTGAATGTTCGCCGAACATTCTAAAACAAATTATAACATTTAAAACACATTAGACGTACATCCATCTGCAACATTTAAGAAAAAAAAAACATTCCATGAATGATGTATGAATGAAATAATGTTTTTGTGCTGATGTTCTGAGAATGATTAAAGACCAGATACTGTAAAGATTGAACGAACATTCTATAAACGTTACTGGAAAACCGTTTGTTCATAACGTTGAGAGCCTTTCCTGTAAGCTGGGTATTAATGAACATCATAAAAGATCGTTTTAAGAATCAAACACCAGCACCAGAAAAACAGCACTAACAGTGTTCGTCCATCCGGCTGGAATTCTTCTGCATCATACAGTGTTTTGTTTTCAGTGAGGACAAACAATCAGTCTTCAGATAGACTGTAAATGGTTGCATCAGATAAGGATGATGCACACTGAAGTCAGAGACTTTAATGTGCTCCAGAGATAAAAGGGAGTTATTTTTAATCTGCATCCATCAAAACAAGCAGATTCATCCTTAACCTAAAAACCCCAAAACGCTCACTCTCAGCATCATGACAAAAACGCCTCTTTCAGCATAATCACTCCAGCTAAGCAAATCAGCAATTAGCAGAAGTTGCTTTAAATGAAAGACAGCTTTAATTGAGCCAAAATCAACCTGACACACAAGGGCCGTATTTCAGGCTGGGAAACCGAGTAAAGTGCCCCGGGTTTGAAGAAGGCCATCTATTTTAGGCACAAGCCTGTTCTGTTGAAAGAAAGCTGATTAGCTCTGGGCCGAGAATACAGAAAATGAAGACACAAGGGCTTTTCATTGATCTCAAGATGCTTCAGAGAGATCTCAACATGTAAGCCTAATAAATCCACTGTGTCATCAAGAGAAACGTATTAGTCTACACACCGTGTAAAGGTTTAGCCAAACAGAAAAACTGGGTCAGTGGCTGGGAATTCATCAAGCTGATGTACATCAACTCAAGTGTCAGATTGATAAGAAACGGAGCTTTTCTTGATTTTCTTGGTATGAATTAAAAATAAATATTTTACAATTAATTCAAATTAATGTTATATTACCATTGATACTTCTAATAGTTTATAATCGTGTATATATATATATATATATATCAAATATAAATAAACAGATGCCAAGGCAACATTTCCCAACATTTAACAAAATACTAAAATAAGTAAAAATGGAAATAAAAATGTATATATAAAAACAACTATCAACATACATATAAAAAAATACATATTAGTTAAACTTTAACTAAAATAAAATAAAAACAGAAAATATAAAAATATAAAAAGAACAAATGAACAAATTAATTAATTTAATAATTAATTTAATTGTTAAATTAAAATGAAATAATTTGAATTGCAGTTTCAATATTAAATTTAATTTAAAAAATAATAATATATATAATTAGTTATTTTTCTCATTTACTTGGAAAAAGAAAAATGTAATAAATGAAAATTGTTATTATAATTTGAATATTAAAATGATTAATACTATTATATTACTATTCTTATTGCATGTAATTTTTTAACAAATTAGTTAAATTAGTTAATGAATTAAATGTAAATTATTTAGTAAAAAAAATTTTTTTACATGCAATTTTAACATGAATATAAATGCAATTAAAAATTCTTAAATAATAAGCATTACATTTACATACATTTGCCAGAAATGACCCCCACCTGATGTATCCGTTTGACTTGGCCCTCGATGGAGTAATCCACAGCACTGGTGCGGGTCGTACCCTCATGTCCCGGCATGTCAACACACACCAAGTGCATATTTTTAGGAAGAAACTACAAAAGATAAAACAAATATGCACAGTCAGTCAAAGGATTATTTTACTGCATGATCTGATTCATATATTAAAAGCATGTGTTCTTGAGTATCAGTGTGAGTCAACAGGATTTATGTAACTATGCTTGTATTTTATGATTTCGAAATCATGTCCCAAAGTGCTCTCCAGGCCATGTGATTTGTTGTGAAATGATTTTTGAGCATTTTATATATTTGACCTTTAAATGCACCAAAAATAATCCTTGTTTGTTAAATAGTGAATTGAACTGTTGAGCAACTGCTCCACTGTGGTTTCTTGCCTTGACCACACCGAGCCACATGTCTTTGTGTGCGGAGAAGCCGTGTAACAAGAGGACGGACGGACGGGTGCCTGGAGTCCCTCTGTGAGAGTAACAGAAGCGATAGCCTTCATATTCGGAATAATCCACCCGCATTCCCAGCCTTCTGCGCCAATACCTGAAGAACAAACCACCAAAAGAGTAACAAATCAAATAAAGGACCTTTAAAACTATGCTGATGCTTTGATGTTAGCATGAGAGTTGTCCTAGATTAGGATGAGTTTGTTTCTTCAGATCAGATTTGTAGAAATGTAGCATTGCATCAGTGTCTCATCAATGGATGCTCTGCAGTGAATGGGTGCCGTCAGAATGAGAGTCCAAACAGCTGATTAAAACATCACAATAAACCACAAGTAATCCACAGTCCATCAGTTAACATCTGTGGAGTGAAAAGTTGTGTGTTTGTAAGAAACAAATAAAATATAGCTTCCAGCTATAATATGAGTCCACTATCTATGATATTGCTTTCTCCAATGAAAAAGGTAATCTAATCTGAATCAGGAGAGAGATCTACACAGATCAAGCACCATTTACATGTCAAAACACTCCTACACGAATATGTGGGTGGATTTTGATGTGAGAGACAACAGGAGGAAGCATTATTATGGACTGTGGACGCGTTAAAGTTTAGACTTATTTCTGATAAACATGCGTCTTTTGTCTTCTCCAGATGTTAACTGATGGACTGGAGTGGTGTGGATTATTGTGATGTTTTTAATCAGCTGTTTGGACTCTTATTCTGACGGCACCCATTCACTGCTGAGCAAGTGAAGCAATGCTTCATTTCTCCAAATCTGATGAAGAAACAAACTCATCTTGATTGGCCTGAGGGTGAGCACATTTACAGTAAATGTTCATTTTTGGAGAACTATTCCTTTAAGCTACTCTTTATAATTCACATCTGGAGCAGAAAGTGATGCTTGAGATGGCAAACAGTGTCATAAAACGCTTGCACGAGTTCATAAACAATCCAGGAGAGACATTGAAGGAGTCAGTCAGTCTTTTAAGCCCACAGGCAAACAGCGGTTCTGATGACTGTGTCATGTAGAGCAAAGTTTGCCTCCCAGATATTACGAGAACCAAAGTCTACTGGGCAGCTTGCATAAGATTCGGCTGACATCAGCACCTAATGCAGAACTGCATGTACCAGGCTAATGCACACACACACATTTAGCTTCCTGAATACATTATTAAAAAACTACAGCTATATGAACTAATGGCATGCTGTAAATATGTATTGTGACATGGAATGTGAGCTCTTTGCAGTGACTAACCCTTCACCTAGTTTAGTGGCATGAAGACAAAAGAAGTCGGTTAGACAACCAGCACTTATCACCGTCATCAGATAAAATAATCTCAACCTGAAAAAGCAGCCATGATGCCTGAGAGATTAGCAAGAAAACACACTTCAAAAACAAGATTTTATTTTGATTTTCCAGTACAAATATAGACACTTAAATCAAGATAGATTTACTTGAGAAGCAAAATTACTTTTAAGTTGTTACTTTTTTTTTTAAATGTATCAAAATTAAGTGAGTTTGTTTAAAACAAATAAAAAATTTATAAAAAATTAAACAGATATATTTAAAAAAAGTTAACTAAAATGAAAATGGTAAATATAAAAATACAAAATATTAAATATTTTTATAAGGAATATTATAGTTAAATAAACTAAAACTATATATATATATTTTATTATTATTTTTTTTTTATAAAAATAAACAATTCTCAACATTTAAAAAAGTACTAAAATAAAAATGGAAATAAAAATTAACAATAAAAAAACAAATTGACATATTAAAAAAAAAGTATAATAAAAATGGCAAAAACACAAAACTAAATTAGTAACACATTAACTAAAATTTAAATAAAAATAGAACATATAAATAATAAAAAATTATTTTAAAATATCAATAAAAAACACCATAGTCAAATTAAACAAAAATTAAACAAAAATACTAAGTGAGAAAATAACAACAACTGCAACAAGACCCTGACAATAACTGTTACATTATAGTTGTGCCTTTTCATATATCTGATGTGTTTGGAATTGCTAATAGCACAAAAAAGACTTGTTCATCTTTATCTTCTTCTGTGGTCCGTGTGGTCCGTGTGATCTGTGTAACTGTCACTGATTGCAACGATAAGGCTTTTAAAATTAAAGTGTGATTTTTGCTTGTTTAACGGCAGCATCAAGTGTTGAAATGCTGAAATTTCTCTATACTGAGCAATGCACATGCTTTTACTTGGACGAATGAACTCTGAGGACATGGAGAAATTCAATTTAAGCATTTAGAGAGCACTTACCAGTGATAAACTTTAATGAGAGCTGCAGGCCAGAGCAGGAAGGAGGCAACAAAAGCCAGGATGGGGATCGCCAGCGTCCCTCCGGCTATGATGAACATGTTCACCACGTCCAAATCCATCCTGTTCAACAACACAGCAGTGAAAAGTCACATAAATCTGCTTTGTGAACATGACCTCTTGTCAGAAAGCCTTTAATATAGCAGAACAGATTATATTATCTAACCATGTCTGCAACATATTTTTAAGCAAGACAAACATAAATGTGTTTGTGCATATACAGCAGGGACCTGCAAATAAAAGTATATATATCTGGTGATTTATTAGGTAAAGCATAAACATAGGATATACATGTAATATAATTATATTTTTAAATAATGTATTGCATAACATTAGATTTAATTTAAATAAATACATAATCTAGATTATTTGTGAGTTTTTTTCTTCATTCATAGATCTTAACATTTCTCTAGAATGAATTAATCAATCAATATATCAATTTGGAGCATGCAAACACAAGGAAATACATGTAAAACAATATTCAGTATTTAGAACATGTGATACACTTTCATTTTTACTACAAGCATGGAATTAATGACACGCAGACCTCACTTGATACATTGACACATTGTCGCAATTATATAATGTAAAACTGGTAACTAAATGTAACATTGTAACATCAGAGCTGTCATTTTGTCATGTGACCAAAGATCTGAGCTTGAATGACCTGCATAATAAAACGCGTTTGATCGCAAGATTCCATGCAAATGTTGTTTAAATATATCTGTTATTAGTTAGCATACCTTCAAATGTCTGTGGAATGTATGAATGTATCGTGAAGAAGAGCGATCAAAGCCGAGTCATGTCACCCTTTGATCCGCGGCGGAGGAGCGCGCGCGTTCCCTGCTGCGCGCTCACTGTGCCGTTAACAGGGAAGTTGACGATTTAAAGGGGAAGAGAGAAATAATAAACCGTCGACAGGAATTGTCAGCGAACATCTGTCAGGTGCAGCGTGGCGCCTCACACAGCTAAATCCCACACTGAAACACATTCACATTTACAATTACTTGTCTATTGCACAGATTTGTAGAATTATAAATATAATTACATGAATTATTAGTTTAACAGTTTTATGTCTGATATAAAAATTCGAATCGACCAGCAGGTCTTATCTAAGAAATGCAACGGCTGTGATTGGTCCATCATGATGAGCGATGAGAAATGTTACATGTATCACCTGACAAGAACACATAAAGGCAATTTTCAAAAGCGGTTGAGTATGTCGTTATTTTTTATATTTTGCAAGCTAATTTTTTTTCTTTTTTTTTTCTTGTTTAGTTCCTCCAGTGTAGTCCTTATTTATTTTATTTATTTTTTTGCCTAAGGAAGATAATTTGAACTATTGTTTAGTTGTTTATATGTGTATGATTTTATTATAATTACTTTATTTTATTTATTTATTTATTTTTCTTCTTCAGGTAGATCCTGCATTTTCATTCCTCAATTCAGCTCTAACATAAATGCTAATTTGACTTAATTTTTATAAAGTACATTACATTACATTTACATTTATTCATTTAGCAGACGCTTTTATCCAAAGCGACTTACAGATGAAGACAGTGGAAGCGATCAAAAACAACAAAAAGAGCAATGATATATGAGTGATATAACAAGTCTCAGTTAGGTTAACACACTACACGTAGGATGGGATTTTAAATAATATAATAAATAAAAAGAAAACAGATAGAATAAAAAAATAAAAGTAACAGAAGCAAATCTGTCTTGTCAAAACGTTTTAGTTTTTTTTTTCAACTTTGTCTATCTTATTAATAATATTTGTAATGCGTCTGCTAAATGAATAAATGTAAATGTAAAATCCTGCTCTGGCTAAAGATTTGATCCGTCGCTGCGAGCAGGGTTCGAACCTGCGCGGGGAGACCCCATTGGATTTCAAGTCCAACGCCTTAACCACTCGGCCATCGCAGCTGTGCTTGCAACGACATCTGGTACTTCTCTTAAAGTGACAGCAACCATTTAAAGTACTGTACATATTGTCTGAGTAGGGGACTCGGGAATGATATTCGGACATACTACATCCACCATGTTGTTACATGTCAAACTTCCCTGCCATTCATAAATCCTCTCACCTAGTAAAGTGTCCATCAAATGCACACATCAGAATCCGGGAGGAAGAAGTAGGTCATCCAGGTACTTTCTGGATAAATTTTCAGACAGAGATATGCTGTTTTTTTATTTTTTTATTCTGTGTCATTTCCATTGTGAAACCAGATGTTACACCAAAGGCTACTTAAATTACAATTTAAATAATTTCTGAGATGTATTCCCAGTGCTTTAAGTGGCCCAAAAGAGGTGCCGGTACTCTATTATAGGCAATTTTTTTTCCTTTCCTTTCCGTTTTTTTTTTTTTTTTTTTTATGACTCCCCTCATCCCCCTAGGTAACAACAACTATATTGAAGGGGTTTTATATACAGCAGTCAACATATAAATCATTTTATTAGTTTGTGGATTTGCTTGAGCTAGAAAGAACTACTGAACATAAATAAAATGTGCAAAATAATTTTTAAAAAATACCCTTAGAAAGAGCTACTGCATTACTGCATTCAAACTCCCAAACTGACTCAAATGATTCGCGAACCCGCTACGAACTCCTGAACTGATTCAAATGAGTCGCGATCCCCAAACTGATTCAAATGATTCGCGAACCCGCTTTGAACTCCCGAACTGACTCAAATGATTCGCGAACTCGCTACGAACTCCCGAACCGACTCAAATGATTCGTGATTACCAAACTGACTCAAATGATTCGCGAACCCGCTTTGAACTCCCAAACTGACTCAAATGATTCGCAAACCCGCTATGAACTCCCGAACTGACTCAAATGAGTCACGATCCCCAAACTGATTCAAATGATTCGCGAACCCGCTTTGAACTCCAGAACTGACTCAAATGATTCGCGAACTCGCTACGAACTCCCGAACTGACTCAAATGATTCGTGATCACCAAACTGAGTCAAATGATTCGCAAACCCGCTATGAACTCTCGAATAGAT
Source organism: Carassius auratus (assembly GCF_003368295.1). Taxonomy (NCBI): domain Eukaryota; kingdom Metazoa; phylum Chordata; class Actinopteri; order Cypriniformes; family Cyprinidae; genus Carassius; species Carassius auratus. The sequence continues at coordinate 76,731 of NW_020524364.1, forward strand.
TCAAATGATCCGCAGCCGCTCCGAACTCCTAAACTGACTCAAATTATTTGCTATCCCCAAACTGACTCAAATGATTCGAGAACTCGCTCCGAACTCCCGACCTGACTCAAATGATTCGCGAACCCGCTCTGATTTCTCGAACTGATTCAAATGATCCGCGAAGCTGATCCGAACTCCCGAACTGACTCAAATGATACACGCTCCATACTCCGAACTAGTGATGGGAAGTTCGATTCTTTTCCGCGAACCGGTTCTTTCGGACGGTTTGATTCAATAAACCGGTTGAAAAAAACGGTTCATCGGTTCTTTCACGCTCGACGTAATGACGTCATTGGCGATGACGTAATGGCGTCACATCTATCAAACATTCAAATATATAAAGTCAGTAATCATAACTTTAGTCAGTTAAAACCTCATAATAATGAAAAGTTTACATTTGAGTTTTGCAACAACACCTAAATACAGTAACAGCAATAATGTGCATATGAGGATTTAAGTCTTGAAGATATAAAGTAAATAAATTAGGTGTCATCAGTGCACAAACCATGATCCACTTAATAAACATAATCCATTGCGATGTATTTGTTATTAAATGAATTTACGTTTCGCCAGATTGCCCTTCATCCAAGCCCTCGAAATACCCGCGCTCATAACATTACTAGTACAGAATCAGAATCAATCACCAAAAGAATCCCTTCGGTTCAGAGACATGCTGTGAGTCAGTTGGCTTCACGCTGAATCGCGCATGCGCAGTATCATCAGTTCATCGGTTCTCAATTCGGACGCGTCCGACAGAAACGATTCTCGGTTGAGTGTACTGATGATCCGAAAACCGATGCAACCGGTTCTTGACTCGAGAACGAGAATCGCTCTAACCGGCACGTGCTGCAGTTCAGTGTCATCAGCTGCTCTACTCGTGTTCATGTTCTGTTTACTACAAACTCAATTTGTGAATGTCATCAACTATAAATACAGTACAGATATCTCATAAATCATCCCTTATTCCTATTAAACATAAGAGTCTTGTCTTAATTATTGTCCAACTTCCCTGAAAACCCATTTGGCCTATACATTATATACAATATACAGATTGGAAACATTAATCTAAAAAAAAAAAATAATAAAAAAAATCATAATAAAATAGTTATTTTATCACACTTTCCGATGTTTAACAAAATACTTACAAAATTACATGCATGCGCAATATCATCAGTTCATCGGTTCTCAATTCGGACGCGTCCGACAGAAACGATTCTCGGTTGAGTGTATTGGTGATCCGAATACCGAAGCAACCGGTTCTTGACTCGAGAACGAGAACTGCTCCAGCAGGGGCGTGTTTGTTCATTATCTGGCTCGGCTCGGTGTTCATCTTCAGTTCGGTCTTCACAGCATTTCATTCAGTGTACTGTTTGAGTAAATGGATTACCCCGGGATATTGGTTTATTCTGACTCAGAGGGAGTGTCAGTCACGTTAAAAAAGTTAACAGCTTAAGTAATTTGTGGATTTATGCTTATTGGAGACGTGAACCGTTTCAAACGATTCAGTTCGATTTGGTGAACTGGTTCAACCGGTTCACTAAGAAGAATCGGTTAAATTGAACGATTCGTTCACGAATCGGCCATCACTACTCCGAACTAGGAAGAATTAGGAAGCGTGCATTGTGAAGGGCGCTCTGAAAAGCGGCAGCGCAGGCAAAGGATTAAGACCTCTATTAAAACAGATGTCCGAATGAATGTACCGGTACGCTAAAAGCACGTTCTGGGCACAGGGAGAGGTGGCGCTATGCTCAAAAGCTATATTTGGAAGTGGTGGTACCATACCGGCCCACTTAAAGCACTGTGTATTCCCCTTTAAATGCCCACATGTTCGAAAGCGGATTTTTAAAAATATAGGTAAAAAAAAAAAAATATTTTGCCTAATATATATATATATATATATATATATATATATATATATATATATATATATTTTTTTTTTTTTTTTTTTTTTTTTTTTTAATCAACAGGGATTAAATGTTGTGTAATTATTCAGGTGAAAAAGCTTTTGAATGTTTTTTTAAGTTAAGAAATAATTGAAAATGTACAATAAATTTGATCAATTAGGTCCACATACACAAGAAAGAAGAACAGTCTAAATCTGTAAGACAGTTTCAAATACATCTGAAAACAGGAATCTACTCTTTCCTCATTGCGGCAGAATGCAGAAAAACATGTGGCCATCAGAAGAAATCAGGAAGTGTTTGGTTACAGTATTAATTGAAGGAAGTCCACAGATTTACCTCTTATTCCAGCTGGCAGTGATGCTGAACGTTCTGATCCTGCTGCTGAACCTCGGAGGAGCTGCGGCTCTCAAGATCTGCTCCTTCAATATAAAGTCATTCGGAGAGAGCAAAATCTCCAAACCAGATGTGCTGGACATTATAGTCAAGGTGAGCGTCCCATGTTTAATATTGCATTCTATTTAATAATTAATGCAAAATTCAAAACGCTTGGATGCTATTTGAATGTATATTTCATAATTCACTACTTTAAATTGTATTGTGTTTTATTCATGTTTGAATGTATAATGAACTTCGTATGGTTTTATGGAAAAACGCTCACCAATACAAGACTTGGTTGCAGTTCCACTCTCTAAACCACTGACTTACTGTGTAAAGGAAGAAAATGTCTTTACATAACAAACCAGATAATATTATGTTTCTAAACATCATTGCATGTCATTATAAGAGGAACAAGACGTTTTGTCGTCTCATTAATTGCTCAGATCTACCAAGGTACAAAATGTTCAGATTCTGGTGACTGGACATGTGAATGATACTTACATTGTGATGTGATTTTCACGCATAAACAAACAGTGATGAAATGAATGAATTCACATTGTCACACTGCAGAGCATCAGTCGCTGTGACCTCATGCTTGTCCTGGAGATCAAAGATGCAAAAGGAAAAGCGTTTAATCAACTCATGACTCACCTGAACAGGTGCTCTGCTTAAATACAACAGACATCAAGACATTTCTGATAACATGAGATAGATAAATAACACAAAATGTCTTATGAAGTATCAATGAATACTGTAAAATGACAAACAAAATACTAAATCTTTGCAAAATGTATCCACAGCAGGTCCAGGACACGAGCAAATCAATTTAGCTCCGTCATTAGTGAGAGACTCGGGAGAAAGTCATACAAGGAGCAATATGCCTTCATTTACAGGTATGTGTAATTTATTAACAAATATTAAATCATTATTAATGTTATAGCAGCATGCAAGTATAGGTTCATATATGTTTCTTTAGATGCACAATGCATGTGGATTGATGCTTTTTTTACATTTAGTGTTAATGTGATCTAAAATTTCCTGTGGGAAAAGAAAATGGGGGGGGTTCTAGGTTTGACTGCAGCAGAAAACAGAAATTTATGTTGGTTTACTAAAGGTGCAGCAGCACAGCAGACATTTAATAGTTTGTCTAAAACTATTGCTAGTTGCTAGATATTGGTATAGGGACTTCCCTGCTGAGAAAAACAATAGTAAACATCACAGAAATTATAATGGTTTCCACAAAAATACCATTACAAACTATCTATCAACCATTAAGAAATTGTTTAATTGTTTTCTGTAGTGGCCATATATTCCATCAAGCCACCAATAGAAAGCGATAAATGGCCAGCATAGACCAGGTTTCCATATGCATCTACCAAGAGTAAAAAAAGAAATCAGGTTATAATAATTCATTTTTTGATCATAACAGGCAGAAGATGTTGTCTGTGAAATCCGTATATCAGTATCCAGACGCTCAAACCGGAGATGAAGACGCTTTTGCTCGAGAACCGTTCGTCGTGTGGTTTTCGTCTCCAAAAACGGGTGAGACGTGAAAGGTGAACCTATGACCTCCACACCGATGATGAAATGATGCCAAACATATTTTCATCTGTCTCACTAGAAGTCACGGACTTCGTCATCATTCCCATTCACACGGCTCCTGAAGCGGCTGTGAGAGAAATCGACGAACTCTTCGACGTTTATCAGAATGTTTCTCAGATGTGGCCTTCAGACGTGAGCGAAGCCTTTCTCTCTCAGACTCCCAACTCACAAACATATGATTCGATTAGAAACAGAAACGTCATTTCCTAATGTTATCTGAACGTTCCAAACGTCCAGTTTTAAAAATGATTTTTCGCGGTTAAAGGAACATTCCATTTGATCATTTTTGTAAACATTGTTACATTTAAATGTTCTCTGAACATTCTGAAACAAGTAGTAACATTAAAAAAGAAACAGATACACATTGCAACTGAAACGTTCCGTGAATGATGTATAAATAATGTTTTGTACTATTAACATTATTAAAGACCAGATAACTCTGAACAAACGTTTCATTACCGTTACTAAAATAATGTTTGCTCATAACTTTGCCAGAACTTTCTGAGAACGTTCAGTTTTGTAGCTGGGTTAATGTCTGTCATACTGGGTTATATAATATTCAGTGCCTCAACAATAAAATCAACAATTCACAAAATCTATTTCACATAGCCTACTGTATAATAGTATAGCCACACATTAGTCTTCTTAGCACACCTGCCAAACAAATTCCTCCTTCTTCTTGGTCTTCTGCACACCTGGTTTCACTCTCAAAGCATCTCTGGTTTCCTCTAAGTTCCTGTTTCCTCGCTCAAGTTTTCATCTTGTCTAATTTTGTCAGAACTTCATCATCATGGGGGATTTCAACGCCGCCTGCGGTTACGTTCCAAAGAGACAGTGGGTGAACATCCGTCTGCGCTCTGAAACTGAGTTTGTGTGGCTGACGGGCGACCAGCTGGACACCTCGGTGAAGACATCTACCAAATGTGCTTATGACAGGTAGACAGATAACACTGCATTTGTTCTGTTGTTGTTGTCATGAACTGACAACCTAGGAGTCAGGTTACATTAACGTTTATGCATTTAGCATACACTTTTATCCAAAGAGACTTGCATTACATTCAAGGTACATATTTTTCCAGTTCATGCTTTTGCTGGGAATCAAACTCATGACCTTGGTGTTTATAACCTTAGTAAGAAGTGTGCTGGAACTTTTGACAAGTTAATCGAGTTCTGCTAGTGTATTATGATTTGCTGTTGTATTTGGCACACTTCTCGAGGGTCTAAAAAGAAAGTGTAGGAATTTCATCTGATGTTATGAAGGACAAATGTCCCCTAACGTCTCTGTTAACTTCATGTGATGACCAACACATTCCCATTTTCTTGTGCTGCAGGGTCGTCCTCCGTGGAGGGAAGATGACTGAGGCTGTGAATCCTGAATCAGTGGAGGTGTTTAACTTTAAAGAGGAGTTTGACCTCACTGAGCAGGAGGTAAATATGATCTCATGAGATTCTAATCTACTCTACTGTTTGGTGTCTGTAAAGGTTTTTTTAATGCATTTAAAATAAGTATTTTCTGCTCACCAAGGCTGCATTTGTATAAGCAAAAATACAGTAAATTGTAAAATATTTTTTCAATTTAAAATAGCGGTTTTCTATTTGGATACATTTTAAAAATGTAATTTATATCTGTGATCAAAGCTGAATATTCAGCATCATTACTCCAGTCTTGAGTGTCACATGATCTTCAGAAATCATTCTAATACACTGATTTGATGCTCAAGGAACATTGCTGATTATTATCAACACCTGATTAATATATCTGTGGAAGCATCTGTCATTTAATTGAAATAGAAATCATTTGTAACATAAAAAAATGTCTTGAAAGCCAACTTGGATCAATTTAAATAATCCTTGCTGAATAAATATATACATTTAATTTCCCTAAAATAAAATTTTACTGACCTCAAACTTTTGAACAATTGTGTATGTTTATGTCAAAAGTAACAAAACATGAATATTTTAGCTCCGATGCTCCCTAGATGAAAAAAGTTTAAACAAAACTGAAAAAATGACAAGATTAAGGGAGACCGGGGCAAGTTGTCACAGGTTATATATCTCAGTAATGCTTTTTTTTCTTGCAGTAGTTGTGTGTTTATTTCAAACACCTAGTTTAACCTCAATCGGCCATATTGTGCCTTTTCATAAATCACTTAAAGTTGTTAAATGCAAATGTTATATAATATGTATTTATATATTTTTTTATATCTTTTATTCACACATCAGTGTCAAACATGCACTACAATAATTAGTGTATGTTCAGTCAACTGTATGTTTTCTCCTGGGTTAATTACTCTCAATACATATAGTTTTTTTACTTAAAAGTTTACTATACATAAGCCTGACATAACATTGATTATGTGTAATCTGTGACAACTTGCCCCGGTCAGTGAAGGAAACACTAACAGCTGTGTGTGTGTTCCACAGGCTCTGGCAGTGAGTGATCATTTCCCGCTCTGCATCACAGTAAATCAAGCACAGAGGAAACGATAATAATCTTCTCCATTTACACTTTTACTGCTCGCCTGCTTCATTAATCCTACAGATGAGAATGAGAAACAGCTTATAGGAAAATAAACGAGTTCTAACATAATCTTTAATACAGAAATCAAGTGTTCAGTGCTTTACTTGTTAATTATGAGCCAGCGGTCTGTAGTGTTGATTTACCAGTTTCTGTGAGACTTTGCAAGACATTGCCAGTGTAATCCATCTACATTTCTCCATTAATAAATCACAACACATGTATAAGTGCTTCACATTGACATTTGCATGTATACTTTTCTGATTTCATTTTAATAAACATTTCACTCAAGTAAATGACACAGAGTATTAGATTTAAGGTGAATACTGTCTGTTCAAGTTCAGTGGGGTGAAGAAAACATGCACTGGTGTTTCATCAGAGTTGATCAGTTACTGTGTGAATATTAAAAGTGCCATTCCTGGCATAGAAAATGTTTCTTACAATCCCAGATCTTTTACAGTTTTACAGTCAATCTCATAGTCACCTGAAGAAACCAAGCCAGTTTAGTGTTTGACATTTCATCCAGCCATTTTATAATAATCCTATTAAAAATATTTGTTTTTATATAAACTCCCATTCAAAGGTTTGGGTCGGTGAGATTTATTCTTATGAAAGAAATTAATATTTTTATTCAGAAAGGATGCATTAAATTGTCAAAAGTGGCAGTAAAGACGTTACAAACTATTTTTTATTATTATCATTTGTTAACGGTTTTATTTTAAGTTCAGAAAAATAGAAATGTTGCCTTGACAATGAAAATGAAAATTCATCAAATATTTATATATTTTTGCCATTCCATTTATTTTTTTCTTTCAGGGAATATGAAACTTTATTTATATAAACAATTATAATCGTTGATATACACAATGTAAATCGTTTTGGCTGAATTAACCCTTTAAGCGGGTTTTGCAATGCTCAGATTTGTCCTGAAGGTGGCAGCAGAACATTTCTGAACATGTTTTTTTCCTATTATAAACAATGAAAGTTAATCATCTAAATGACTAGCTAACTAACTCGCATTGACTTCGTCCTGCCAATACAACGCAAAGGAAATCATTAAATAATGGGCTAGAAATAGGAATGTTTATCTGTAATCCAGGGTCGTTTCTACGGTAACAACGGAACATTCTCAATCAAGGTGGCACCTTCAGTTACTGGAATTCTAAACAGAACAGAGTTCCTCAATTAAAGGAACAGTTCACTAATAAAGACATAAGGTCATTTACTCCCCCTCAGAGAATGTTGTTAAAGAAAACTCGTGATAAATATTGAGGCTCTAGCTTCTTAAATCTTGAATTCTTTATTCCAGTCAGTTTTAATAAGCAAAATTTACATTGAATCTATTCAAAGGTTTCACAATAAGGCACCAATGGTTAAATACAAAATACAATTAAAAGTCCCCTCTTGCCCTTAAAACACAAAATACTTCACACCACTGGAGTATCAAAACTAGTAGAATTAAGACAAAGAATGTGAAATACCTGAATAAATCTATTACTGTGACTTCTCTGGAGTCTAAAATCTTGATACATACGGTCATTCTCATGAAAACTATTCAATATGTAGCAGTGAAACCGTTAAGATAAATACACTCAATGAATGCACTTCGCTTGATTTGAAGTGATGCATGAAACTTTGATTTATGAGCGAATGAATGTCACACTTGGGTACATGCAGCGAGAATCAAACATAGACATGGAAAGGTTATAAAATGTGCATTAAAAGTGTGAGTATTGTTAGAAAGAGACGAGCGATTAGAGTCAATATCAGTAGTAAAGAGTGATTGGGTGTGAAACCCTGACTGGTTTGTTCATACACCGTCTTTTAACTTTTCAACACTCATCTTTAGACTCGCAATGCTGAACTAAATCAAGAGATGGATTCATGCAACATGCCGTCAACATTAGTGTCACAATGCGTCACATTCCAGTCAAAAACCTGATCAAGTGCAAAGTTCAACAGAATGAGGAAGGTCTTCTAGTTGTTATTGTACAGTGTCTTTTTCTCCATCAGGAGTGTTTCTGATTAACACCAGGGGGATTATGGGACGGTGACTTGGAAGGGGGAGCCTGGGATGTGCTCATCTCCCCACTTCACAGCCAGAATGTAGCTGCCCCGCTCCTTTAAGACGTAGCTGACGTTGTACTGCATGTTTCCCGTGTGTTTGACCAGGATCTCCTCGCAGGGCGTCAGAGGACCGTGAACGCCGACCAGCAGCATGTTCTTCCCTGGAAACAAACACAAATACAAGGATACAGTAGACAACAGATGGTAAACACAAGTCTGCCCAGTATAACATGCTGCTCTGGCAATATTGCCATAATAGAGGGTTAATCAATCAACCAATTAATCATTCTTATGATCGTATGTTATGTGTTAAGTATGGATTCATGAATATAACTACATGATAATATATCTACATTCTCAAAGAACATAGGTTTATACATACACACACACACACACACACACACACACACACATATATATCTATATATGTGTGTTTATTATTAAAAAGGAAAATGGAAAATGTATAGAACCTCATCATTACATAAATGAAGACTCGACTTTGTTACTGTGTGAATCAAATTAAAATATCATGCTTTTTAACTGAGTTGAAACAAACGTAGTTATGAAGTGGATTAACATACATTTTTAGAAAAAAACAAACATTTTTTTATGTTTTAAAACCTGTTTTGACCCTTATTCCCAGAATCAGTGAAATTAATGTTTTATATAAATGTATATAAAATTAAAAATAATAATAAATTTTTTTATTCTTCTTCTTATTAATATTATTAATAATAATAATGTATTGTGTAATGCAGTTTAATAAAATGACTCATCATTTATCCATTTTCCAAACTGTGTATCTTCTGTATGGTATTTATGTAAAACTATAAAATATATGTGACTCTGGAGCACAAATTATACATTTTATTAAAAATTATTTATAAATATTTATAAAAATAACCAAAAATACATTACATGGGCCAAAATAATAGATTTTTCTTTTAAGCCAAAAATCATTAGGATATTAAGTAAAGATCATGTTCCATGAAGATATTTTGTAAATATCCCACCATAAATACATCAAAACTTAATTTTTGATTAGTATTATGTATTGCTAAGAATTCATTTGGACAACTTTAAAGTGATTTTCTCAATGTTTTGATTTGTTTTCACCCTCAGATTCCAGATGTTCAAATAGTTGTATCTCGGCCAAATATTGTCAGATCATAACAAATGACACTTAAGACTGGATTTGTGGTCCAGGGTCACATATAATAAATGAACCTTTGGTCTTAAGTATGCTGAAGTATATGCATACACTTGATTAGGATTTGTAGGAGCTTAGGACAGAATGTAAAGTGCATCAGCTTTTTGTTGAATGCGTACGCATTTGTAATAAACTTTCATAATTTAATCCACTTTTATAGGTCATCTCGCTCATGCTCAAGTTGTCCTGAATAACCCGAGATCTCACCTGCTTTACTGCAGTCCACAGAGAAAGACGCTTTCTGGCCCACGAAGGCCTTGCTGAGACCAGGACCTCGACTGAGAACCTTACTGGCGTCAGAAGCGGCTCTGGGAGACGTGCTCCTCGCCCGGTTCACCGGATCCACCGTCAGAGTGGACATCTCACTGGCGTTCGTCACGTTCACCAGCCGTGGCCCTGAACACCACACAAACCCATCTCAGTCCATCAGCACCCAACAACACCACTTCAGTTCAGACCGGTCCGCTTCTGCTCACCTGTGACTCGGGCTTTAAACGGGCTTCCGCTGATGTGGTTAGGGCCGCCGTATTTGATAGTGATGACGTAGTTCCCAGGGGCCATTGGTGTGTAGTGCACTTTAAAGCCTTCGGGACACTCCTGACACTCCATCTTGACCTTCGACGGGCCCTCGATGGTGACGGCCAGAGATCCCGCTCCTGCTTTGGTGTTATTGATGATAAACTCGGCCTGGTTACCTGTCAGACGAGACGTGAGAGTCAATATGACGGGAGTGCGAGAATGTAAGTATGAATAACTGTTTCATGACAACTACAATATTCTCACTTCCTGTTTCCTGTCAGCCATCAGTGTTGGCATCGTCGTGAGAATATCATGCTACTTCCTTTTCTACTTTCTATAGTATGCAGTAGGCTTTATGCATGGAAACTAAACATCCTACTGCATTTGCCAAATTGCATAGTGAATAACAAAGTGATACCATAAAAAAAAAAACATTAATTTATTTTCAGGCCATAAATTGAAAGTTCGATCAAGTATTAAGCTTACATTTAAAAAAACAAAAACAAAAAAAAACTGGATTTTAATGCAAAACATTTGAACTTGAAGTTATACAAGAAACTACGTGATTAAATTCATCATTGATATTATTAATTATATATAAACAGTATTTTAATTATAATGTAACATAATAAATGAGGTCGAATTTATTAACATGAATGTATTATTAATTAAGATTATTAAATTATATATAAATATATACATGTATTTATAGTTATTAATCATTTAATATAAATTAAGCATGAAATCAAATTTATAAATATAAATGTATTAATTTATATTATTTAATAATATATAAATAATATATTTGATTATTTAATAATATAATGTAATATAATATATGAATTAAATATGAGGTAAATTTTATAAATATAAAGGTACTGATTAAAATATTAATATAATGAATAATGCATGCAACATAATGAGGTCATGATGTGAGAGTCTACAGTATTTTGCTACTAATGTAGAATTGGGAAATATTTATAGTCGCTTTATATATACAGTATCATGCATGATGGATTAAAGTGTGTGTGTATTTTATTGTGAACACAGTCTGTGAATGATAAACAGTGATCAGTCGACTCACTATCAGACACAAGCAGCTATTCTGACACTTTTCATCATAAAACCTCATTTATTCTTGCCTCCAAGTCAACCCTCTGGCTTTTTGCTCTAGTTTTATGCAGCTGAAATACATTTCAAGGAACCGAATTAATGCATGTCTCCATGACCTTTACACTTTTTCTTCAACTGGACAAGTTAGCATGAAGACATACATTTGTTCTGGATCTGATCCATGAGAAAGAGCTTAGGTAATCCAAGATCCTTCTGTTTAAATCATTTTGCTGAAACAATAAGTGTGTTCAGCGTGAGCCACTTCCTCTCCACATGCCAAGTCAAAGGAAACATGCAGAGATTAATATTCATAGTGTGGAAAACACAGATTGACAGCGGACGGGAAACCGTGCGTAGGCTTTTATTTTAGCATAGTTGTTTCTAGCCCTGTGCCAGAGAGTACTGAGTGTCACCTGTGCTTCCTCTTTCCAGCCCGGGACCGTAAGCGGTGACGAGGCCTGCATCGCCGCTCTGTCCCGGTTCTCCCACGCGGACCTGGAACGGACTGCCTGGGATGTGCGTCCCGTTAAACTTCACGTCAATCATGTGGATGCCGTTTTCTCGTGGGATGAAACGGATGGCGTACTTGTCTGGAAAACAAAGTGCTAATTAACCAGAGAGCAAAAAGATAACATATATGACATAAATAACGTCAATCAAGGACATCATATTATGCACATTTTCAACATTTAAGTGTATGTATTATATATAAAAAAAACGAATAGCAAAGTTTATATATTAAATATTTAAGTTAATAATATACATTTAAAATTTTCTATATTTGAGTTTTGATATTTAATATTTTCATTACTGAACATTATATACCTTTATATATTTAATAGGTTTATGCATTTAATATTTTATATATTGAACATTTTCAATAATGAACTTTACATAGTCAAAATGTTCTATACATTTTCTATATGTTTATTATTTGCAATCCTGAACTTTATACATTTTATATAGTTTATATATTCAGTATTTAAAAATACTGAGGTTTATGCATTTACCATTTTCTATATTTTAGTTCATATAGTTAATATTTAATGTTTTCATATTTAAGTTTATACATTAAATATTTAAACTTGTAAATACTGAAGTTTGAAATTTTAATTAAAATTTATATTTAATCTTATATATTAAGTATTTTCTATATTTAAGTTATTGAACTTAAATATTTTAGTTTATATGTAATATTTAAATCGATATCGAAATGTGTAAAATATTTAATGTTTTCCTAAGTTTATATATTAAATATTTCCATACATTTATTTATTTAACAGGGACAATGCATGTTAATAAACATTAGTATGAAATACAAAATACAAGCCAGATTATTAAAAATATATATACATTTAATATATTTACATTTATACATATAATATTTAAGTTAACACATTAAACATTTTGTATATTTAAGTGTATATATTTTATGCATTTAACTTTATTCAATTTTTTATAACATTTTTATTACAGAAGTTAATATTTGAGTTTACATTTAATATATTTAAGTTTATTTAATATTTAGATTTTTGTGCTAATTGGCACACAGTCAAAAACAGGATTTTTGGTGACGAGATGCTTGTAATAAATATAAATGGGTTGTGAATCTGATTTCACTCTGAATCTAACACACACAACTCTGAGTGAAATGCATCATTTTATGAAAGTGAACTGGGCTGTGAATGTACTTTCATGATGACTAAAAGTGAAAGGAATTTATTCTCACTGGTTAATAAAACAGAAAATGATTTAATCTCATCATCCTGATCCTCTGACCTTGCTCTAGTTCAGACACCACACACTCCTCCAGGGCTCCGGACGGACTGTGAACTTTAGCATCCACGTGACCTTTTGCTCCGTTCAGACGCACCGCGAATGATGCCGGCTGATTCACCTTCAGCCCCGACTCCTACATCAGTGAACCACAGCTTAGAACATCTCTCACACACACACCAGTGCATTCTGGGAAGGGATTGCTGATGCTCTACCCTTGATACACTACCCTTATAAGTTTGGGGTCGGTAAAAAGGATCTTCTGCTCAATAAAGCTGCATTTATTTGATCAGAAAAATCTGTAAAAATTGTGAAATAGTATTCAACTGTTTTCTGTGTGAACATACAGTAAAACGTTATTTATTTCTGTGATCACAGCTGAATTTTCAGTCTTCAGTGATCTTCAGAAATCATTCAAGAAACATTTCTGATTATCGTCAATGTTTGAAACAGTGTTTCTTTGTATTTTTGTGAAAACTGGTATTTTTGTTTTTCAGGATTCTTGGATGAACAGAAAGCTCAAAGGAGCAGCATTAATTTAAAATAAAAAAATTCTTTTGTAACAACAGAAAGTCTTTACTGTCTCTTCTGATCAATTTAATGCATCCTTGCTAAATAAAAGTATTCATCTCTTAAAAAAATAATAAAAAATAAAAAAATCTTAAAACCAAACAGTATATTTATGGATACAATGCATATATTTTTAATTATCAAATTTGTTGAACTATATGGTTTTAAATGTTTATAAAGTGCATCAAATGGCATAATCATAAAATAATAATGAATAAAATACTTATTTTTTCAATAAAAAGTAATAAAAAACAAATATTTGTGACTCAAAAAGCAGTCTTGAGTCTCTGGAGTGTATTTGTAAGCAATAGCCTAAAAATACATGATGGGCAAAATTATAGATTTTTTCTTTTATGCCAAAAATCATTAGGATATTAAGTATATCATGTTTCATGAAGATATTTTTTAAAGTTCCCATAAATATATATAAAACGTAATGTTTGATTAGTAATATGCATTGCTAGGACTTAATTTGGACAACTTTAAAAATTTTTTATTTTTTATTGCACCCTCAGATTCCAGATTTTCAAATAGTGTGTATCTCTGCCAAATATTGTCCGATCCTAAATAAACCACACATCAATGGAAAGCTGATTTATTCAGCTTTCAGTTGATGTATATATCTATATTTTGAAAAAATTGTGGTCCAGGGTCACAAATATAAAACATCACACATTCAGATGTTGATCTCTCACCTGAGCTCACTAAGATCAGCTAAAGCTGAGAGAGACGCCAACATTTGACAAGAGACCATCTACAGGGTTTGCTAAACTACAGAGAATGATGGGTAAGGGTTGGATGGAGGTTTCTAGCGGTCGGTGTTGGTTTCCTCTCTCTGCGTTAACTGATTTACTGTGAGCTTTACAAGAGCTGGTTCTGTTACAAGCCTTTAAATGAAACACAAGAGAAACACCAGAACACCACACAAAGACGACTGATGTCCACCAGCTATTCA
>NW_020524365.1:0-43063 GCF_003368295.1 Carassius auratus
AGGATTGCATTTCAAAGTGATCAGACTTAAGCTTTTCACATAGTAGACCATAATAGAGTCATATGTTGGGAATCTCATTGAGACCTTTAACTTTTAACCTTTGCTAGTAAGTAACCACCTAGAAACCAAATAGAATTCCCTGGGAACCACAGCTAATTGTAATTGTAATTTAGGCTAGTTTGAGAAATTGAATTAAAATTGTATTGAAATAGAATCAAAAACGATAATCAAATTTGAATAAAGTACAATAAAAAAAATTAAGGAACAGGATGGATGAATGGATGCATGGATGGTTAGATAAATAGATGGATGGCAAATTCATGAATAAAAAGAAGCAGAAAAATACTTAGAGCACAAAATCTAGGCTAATTCTATGCTACATCAGTAGGACAACTTCAGTCCAGCTGTCAAGGATTACATGCAATAAATGTTGCTGAAATTAGAGCATGTCCTATCTGGAAGAACCTATACAAGTGGCAATCTCACTCTGAGACATGTAGTAATGGTTCCAGCAGTTAGATTGATTTGGGCATAAAGGGAGGTGCTGCAACTACAACTCATCTGCTCTTAAAAGTATCAAGCCCCTGTACTGTAATAGGGGTTTGACCTTGTTATGTGAAGGAAGGGGGGGGGGGGGGGATGAGCCGGCTCTGGGAGGAAATACATGCATCTGGCTATCCTTCTGATCAATCCCAAGGGGCTTTTAGCACTAACACTATTTATCTCCAGTGTTGGAGGAGGAAATAAGATCGCTAAACACGGCCCAAACAAAGACAGATGATGCAAGCCATGTTGGAGTAACAAGACATGCTCTGGGAAATTTTCACAAACAGCAAGTGCAGAGACATATGCAAATACTCAGAGTTTTCCTAGAGAAGATGTCAATGCCGAAGGATCTCCCTGACAACCATACAAGGAAAGGTCAGATGTCGATCTAATAATTGTCTCCATCACTTTAAATAGTTCTAAAGAAGAGAAGATTTGCATGCAGGAGGAATTATCAGCGCGGGACAAAATTAGTATAAATGTTGAACAAAGCATTTTTTTTTGACTTAGATGAATAGTCAAGATCCAGAAGAACTTTGACATGTTAATTTTTTGCAGCATGTCAAACTTCAGTATAAACATAAAAGCACAAAGCTTTGATGCTCAAAGCACAAAGTTAACACAAAGACAAAAATGGCCAACTCTCTTTCTCCCAATCCACATCTGCATTCTTGAGTGGCCTTTCTGCCCCACTTAAATAGTTGATTATTTTTACAACTCACCCCTCCTTTTTTCACTGGAATCTGGGAATTGATTTGCAAATTGTGGCATTCATTTACCCCAAGTTAAATTAAGAAGTGGGGGGGCGTTCCTTCCGACACTCTTTCTTTACCGATCAGTTTCTTTGCATTTACAAACAACAAAGGGGCTCTTGAGAAAAGAACACAAACCCGGGGTCATAAAGCTACGCTCTTTACTCCTGCGGCTCCTGATGGTGAGAGGACAAAGTGAGGCCGGTCACATGCAAATAGGAAATTACACAGAGGGCTGCTGTTTTCCTCTGGGAAGAGCATGTTTCTGCCTGGATCAACCCTGCAAGGTGGGAACCGGGATGGATTAAGCGCGGTGGCAAGCACGGAAATTCCATGACAGCTTCTACAGAGGAACCTGACACCTTTAGGGGTTGTGGCAAGAGCTGCTTATGTGCTTCCTGCTTAAGAAACAGCAAAAGATGTTGTGTTTACTGCAGGGAATGAAGAGGATTTCTCATTCCAACAGGAAGAGACAGCATCGAGTCACGGAGCCTTAGCAAAACAAAGTCTATGTACCATTGTGGGTTCATTGGCTGTGTCCATTCAATGAGCTTTGATGTTTTTTAAAGGGATGAAATACTCTCCATGTTAAAATAGTATACTTATATACAAGGGATTTAACATGATTGCAAAGGGTACTGGTTAGTAGATAGACAGACATTCCTACTCACTGCACGAAACGCTTTGCAATATATAACCCAACCTAATCCTTAATCTTTAGAGTGGTGCAAATGGGACTTCCTGACACATCAGATTTTATCTCCATACAAAGGCTCATCTGGCCACTCCATTGCTTTGAGAACCTTCTCACTTCACAAAATAAACAGTACTTCAAATGAACCTTCTGCTGGGCAGTGGCAACATCTAGCTGAAGATATTGATCCCTCTGTGGATTCCGAGAGAAGACTTGGCGAAAAAGAGGAGGGAAGTAAATACGATTCTTTCAGTGGGTCGACCTGTTAGTGAGAATCGCTTTAAGTGCTGACCCTAAACCCTGTGATCTCAAACAACACTGAGCTCTGAGTTGCCTCAGGTGATCAAGCCATTGAGGCGTAAAAAAATAACCTCCTGGTCACCCTGGACTTGCCAAACTAGTTCATTCCTTTAGTGTGAGGGCATTTTTAGTAGAGGCTGTGAGGAATCCTTTGCATTTCTAGGGAAATATCTGTCTTTTTGTGTTGCCATATGTATGAGTACTATGAGACAGATTCACCCGGGTTCATTCAGATTCTGCAAACCCTCTCCGAAAGGCGGTACAATAATACCACAGTCTGTTTTCCCTGGCCTCCTGTAAGCACATCTGGAATACAAGTCAATAGGTATATCGCATATCTCAAGGGTGCGTCGACCTGTCCCATAGAAGAAGCAGTAGGGAATAAAAGATAAATTGTGCATAGTGGCGACAGCAGAGCACCATCCCAGCTGCATGGTGTTGTCTGGACCTCTTCAGTGTCCCGTTAATGGAAGTGGCCGGGGTTGGGGCGACCAGCATACCGTGACTGGTTGAGATAGCATCAGCTTCCTGGTCCTCCTAGTGGTGCATCACGTTCCGCTGGATTAATCCCAACAGGCACTTTCCGCTTGACCCCCAACATTGCTAGGTGAGGCCCACACAGAACCACAAATTTAGCAGGAAGTGAACTTCCAGGCTGAGGAATTTGACTGTACAAAAGATCTACTGTAGATGTTTTGCCAAACCTGGTCTTTTTTTCTGCTATTCACACCAGTCGCTTTTAAGCACAAGCAAAGTTCCCTTAGAAGACCGCGCACGTCTCCCGATCCCTTAAGACTGCCATTTTTCAGCTTCAGGTCAAATTCCAGTGAAAAGGTAAAACAAAGTGTAAGCGGCCTTTGAAGTCCCTTTCTTCTCATCCAAAATTATACAGCCGCTTTAAAATTCTTTCAATCTTCAATGGCCGGGGCCTTCAATCGAGAGGCCTACCTGACTATTCATGAACTGGATCTTTGAAAGTCAAACAGAGAGAGATGAAAAGGACTAGGGCGTAGTTGGCACTGTATGGATGGTCTTCATGTTAAATACATGCTCGGGGAAGGCATGCCTCGAAAGGAACAATGATTAGGCCTATATTCAACATTTGTATGCTCCCAGGACAGCGGGAATACTGCATATCTCCCCCTGAGGTCCAGAAGATAACATTTCACATTCAGGATGTGTTCTTGTTGTTTTGATGGCCGATGATTGCAGGAGGAAATGACCAAAATGAGGGGTAGGGAAAACCCCTAGGCTTCCCTTAGCGCTGGACTTAACCTGTGAATGTTTCTGAAGATCTGCAACATATGGCACTGCGCTGGTGAAATATACAGCTGAATCGCTTTCAATTAGTGACTCACGCATTTAACAGGTTTAACATTTAAGTAGAGTGGTGCTCGTCGAGATAGTGGGCGTTTTGCATAAGAATGACTCACTGGGTTGCTCATATGCATGACTGACATGGAAGGAGGGAAGAATTTTCTTCTTGGGAAAGGCATATGAGATAAAAGACTAATTAATGGAATGCATAATAATGCTGTGTATTCATATGCTGACAAACTGAATGCACAGCTTTAGCAGCCAAATAAATGACTACTTACTACTTACATTTTAGATTTAAAACTATATATAATATTACAACAAATATCACATGAGTGAATAGACAGTACCTGAATGCTATAATACAATGCTAGGGAGCGCAATGGCAGTTTCAGACTTTCATGCTTTGGTACTGTATTTGTTTATTATTATATATACATAAAATATATCAAATGTTTGTATTGAGATAAAAGAGAATTCCCTCAGGGAATCTGGCATCTGGCATTCCCTCAGTGCCCATAGCACTGGTTCATTTCTGACTCCAGTCTGAGAGCTAGAGACAGAAAATACTAAATTTAAGATTTAATTTGCATTCTTAGTCCCTCTTCTGCACAAATAGTTTCGTGAAAACTTTTAAATTCAACTAAAATATTTTGTCATTACAACAAACAAGATATATATATATATATATATATATATATATATGAAAGAAGAAAAGCTGTAAATTAAAGGCGGGTGTACACGGTGCGAATTCTGATGGACGGAAGATCTTGTGTCCACGCACACGTCACGAGTGAGTTTATCTGAAAACCGCATGGATGATATACGACACGATTTTACGACCTGCCGATTTCCGAAGCAATCGCACAAAGTTAATATAACTGCTCTCCCTCTCTCTCTCTCCATATAAAATATTGATACAAGCCATGACTGTTTCCTACACATACAGGTTCTTTTTCAGCAACAGGAAACCGAGACGTCTGGTCACCCTAGTGTGTGTGTGTGTGTGTGTGTGTGTGTGTGTGTGTGTGTGAGAGAGAGAGAGAGAGAGAGATTAAAAAGAGTTAAAAAGCATGGTACACGCTGCTAGAAACATCATACAGCGCTCGCTGTTCCTGCCAGAGTTCAGCAAGTTTACTCTTTTGGTCAATAGTCCACATTAACTGTGGCACTGCCGTCTTCGTCTTTCTTCTTCTGTGGTTTTCCTAGTTCGTGATTGGTCAACTTCCGAATGTTAGTTGCATTAAATATTGTTGTACAGAGGTTCACTTGTGCTCCGCTCTGCACAAGTCTGAGATGCGTCACGGCTCAGGCACGGGAACCGGAGCTGATCACGGCTGCTGTAGTCAATGCTTGTGTTGGGTTTATACTAGCATGTTTCAGAACTGTCCCAGAAGCTGCTCTCCAAGGCTTTTATACAGTGATTGGTCATGCCACATCAAAGAATGTCAAAATGCCATTTATTATTTGAATTTCTTAAAGAAAAAAAAATACTGTATTTGTTTGGTACACATGCATACCAAACCAAAAGACCCGTACCGCTGTACAACAATTTTTAATGCAAATAACATTTCATGCCTCATGTAATTGCTCAATCAAATAAAATAAAAAAATTAAATAAATAAAATGTATGCATTTAGCAGACACTTTTATCCAAAGCAACTTAAGTTTGTGAGCTATCGGTTTGAATTTATGACGTGTGCGGTTGAACGAGCCGATATATATATATATATATAAAATATCAAATGTAACATATCATAGTATAAAACATAGAGTGAAAAACTCTCTAGTTTGTTGATCCTTCAGCACAAGATGACAAAAAGCATGGTATTTTCAGCAAGGAAAGCAGCAGTTTCCTGCAGTAAGAAAAACTATTTGGCACAGAATAGAGCTGATAATATCAAAGTCTTGCAACACGTCTATGAAGACACGAACAACAGCCTGTTAACACTTCAATTGCTCTGACAGAGACAAAGACAAAGAATACTGACACCACACAAAAACATTCACAACATTCCTTGCATTGCACTCAAGGACCAATTTCAGCTCTGCTAAGCTGCGATTTTGATCTACACGGCCATTAAACAACAACCGCGCATGTAACGTCCATGTCTAATAGCCCTCTGAACCCAGCAACTGTTATTTAATGAAACAACACAAAGATGAGGATAACGGGGACTCAAAGCCAAATAAAAGCACAGAAAAATATATCTTGAACAGCATGAAAGTGTGTAAACACAGGCACCAGGAGGGAAGTGAACGAGAAAGAAGTGTGTGTTAATGAAGGTAATCTAATAGCAGTGTCCATGCAGATAGAGACTAAGTCATTAAATTGGAGCTCCCGATGAGAGAGCACACACGGCCCTGGGCCCTTTTGTTTACAGTGTGCCCAAACACACACTTATATACACTATTAGCCAGGTCTGTTTGCATCAACTAGTAAACAGAGTGAATAAAACACAGACCAGAGGTCTCTGTTTCTCCAAGGACAACACAGTTGCACCATGTAAACACTCAAAGCACAAGCCAGCTGTTTAAGAGTTGGAGTGAGCTGTTACTCAGTGTGAAAGTGTGGTAATATAGGCTCAGCAGGTCCTGATAATGAGCAGTCATACTGTGTTGTTTGTCAGAAGGCATGGATCAAGAGGAATATCTGATTTTTTTTGCCCAAAAGTGAGCCAATAATTAAAAGAGCGGCTGAGCATTCATGCCATGGGAACTGTGCTCCAGGCCTGGAGATACTAAGCATTCTTCATCTGGGTATGTAAGTGGTATGTCGCCTTGGCATGCAGGTGGCCCCTGCAATGCCCCTCAGCTTCTTTCCACACACTGGCACACAGATAAACTGCTGAACCCACTTGAAATTATCCAAAGACTTCAACAAGCTTATCTTAATAGGCATATTTACACGTTTAAAGAGTGAGGAGGAATGAGTATGCAGGGTCTAAAGTTAAAAGCAAGCACCAAATGTGAGTAAAAACTGGCTTTGGAGAGTAAATACAAGTTTAAAAAAAGTTACATTTGGAAATAAAACAACTTTGTTAACTATCCATCGAAAGGTGTGGAAACAAGTTCACGAAGGTTTGTGTTTAACTGCAATTTGTTAAACAGAGTATATTTTTGTGAAATTAAGAAAAAAAAAAATTTTACCTTTGAGGGCCAGATGAATATGGAGAAAAAAAATCAGTCCGAAAAAGAAGATTACTGTGATTCCTTGCTGTTGGATTAGGACAGCGAGCGATGATTGGGCTAGTTTGTTTGGTGTGTTCCACTCGTCGGCTCTCATTGGGCTCACATCGGCGGCAGTTTAACATGTTGAATCGGTGTCTGGGACGTCGGGGCCATCGGCGAGAGTGAGAACTCTGATTGGATGTTCAGTTTAGCGAACGAGTCAGTGCAGAGAATTACAGAAAAAAGTGATGAAAACAAACATGTGAATGCAGGCGGTACAGACAGAAGTCTGTTTAAATGTTACGTGATCTTTCCCAATCATTCTAATATGTGAATGTTTTCATAACAACATGAGCCGCTTAAAATGATTAAAGTTCTTAATGTTACTGATATTCAAATTGGTAAGCAAGCACTGCTTTGTTTACATTTCGCATATCTGTGTTTATCTCGTATATCTTTGTTTCGGTTTCTCCTTTTCAATGACGAATATATACTATTAATAGCTGCTGATTTGAACATCTCGTTGCTTTAAGGCATGCACACAATGCACGTGTTAGTTTGCCGTCGGCTGTAGTCTGTGCGGTGTGTTCCAGTGCAGATTTTGGTCCGACAATGCCGACGCGAGGCAACAACACCGTCAGCTTTCTCGCCAATAGTTCTTTAAAGTCAGCTTGGTGTGTCCCGACCTTAAGACTTTAAAAAAATTTGCTTCTCAAAATCAAACACTCTCTATATGTACACGCTTCCTAAATTAAGCAGGTATTGGTCTTTTTGCTATTCTTAAAAGACTGATGTGTGAAAAGCCCCATAAAGGAAAGATCGCAGAAAACAAGCATGAACTTCCATTATTGTATTATTGTTGATATAAACCACACTGGCCACTATTGAGTTATTGGATGGGAAAGAGAATCACCGAACCACCGCTGTAGGGCATGTCAATATCGAAGTGGTGAGAAATTTTCTGATTAAATACAGAGGCAGTTATATTTCTTGACAGGGAGGCTTAATATCGAACTCAGTCAGGGTTGGAGTGCTAGATAGAAAAAGTCAATTATTAAAGAAAGATACAATCTATAGTCAATTAAAAAAACAGAGAGAGTCAAAAGTGGGTTATGTACTTTTCCTATCGACAGTGATCTAAACTAATGTCTTTGCAGATGTCCTGACAATATCTCTTCTTAAACTAATTAATCCTTGTATGTGTGTCACTTTTTCAATCCAGGTTTCCACAATATGTTCAACAGTTCTGCAAGTGTAAACCGAGCTACCACTTCAAGGAAACAATCACAGACGCATTTTTAAGAAATCTGAGTAGCTAACAAATTATAATTGAATCTACAAGCCATAAACACACCCAGAGAGTTTAGTTTGGCCTCTCTGATTCTTTGTATAGTGCTTCCCATTTGGAACATGGCTTTGAGGGTCACCACAGCCACTGGAACTAATGTGCAAGGCCATTAAACTGTCTTCATCTGCGGCCAGAGACACAGGATTGGACAGATTGATGCCAAGGCATTGTGTTGTGTCCCCATTCACCCCCACACAGCAACGCCAGCAGAGCCGACATCTTTAGGGTTCAATTCTAACTTCCTGTCAGCGCTAGACTCATAAAACCAGAGCCGTATGTGTTTCTAGCTTCCTTACTTGACCAATTAAAAAGCTGCCACAAAGAAGGGGTGATTAAATCCTGCTATTTTGGGAGACGAGTTACGCTCTTGCATCGTGAAATATGTGCTTTTAATCAAAGGTGTCACTTTTTAAAGCACATTAAAAATACCATTTGTGGTGCAGCTTTATTCATTTTTAAGTATGATCTCTGCAAGAACAAAAGAGTGCTGGAAAGATATTGCCAAGCTGTTTTGTCTCGCGGCAAGGACCCATTTAAGAGCGTGAATGTGCCGGGGCAGAAATCAGACTGAGACATCAGAGCGTGCTCAGAAGGAGATGCGGTATTTATCTCCCTCCTTATTGACAGCCTCTCGACAGCACACTGTTTACACAGAGGAGACAGAGAGTAACTGTGCGAGTGAGAGGGAGACGCAGACTTCTCTGAGTCACACCTCTCATACACACACGCGCAAGCATGCTTCGCTTCTGATCTGAAGAGCGACGACAATCCTGGAGACACAAGACATCTAAATAAGCTGTCGTGCATGGAGGGAAAACCCTAAATGACACACGTTACGCAAAAAGTCACAGAGCTTCTGAAATGCTGCCAATCAAACGCTTATACAGTGTAGGACGTAACGGCTACAGATCCTTGCGTGTTAATTGAAAATAGAAAAGAAATGTTGGCTTACAAGTAGTTTTCTCATTTTAAAC
Organism: Carassius auratus; assembly: GCF_003368295.1. NCBI lineage: Eukaryota > Metazoa > Chordata > Actinopteri > Cypriniformes > Cyprinidae > Carassius > Carassius auratus. Next base: position 9,103 of record NW_020524365.1, read on the forward strand.
TAAGGTTCATCTAGTTTAAAGGGTGTCATTACCGAGTGAGTCAAAGGCCGGCAGTCGTTAAATGCATGTTTGGGGACAATCCGGGAAGAGCAGACAGCTGTTTGTGGCTGTTTAAAATGACTTCAAAAGGAGCCGAGCAAACACAAGTCCTCCTCAGCTACGAATGTAACATAGACAAACAACAAGTACACAACAATCACTCTCAGAAAGGATCAGGCCGCTATAAATGAAAAGTTGAAGTGTAACTCAATGCCTTTTCTTTCAAAACCCTTATCAGGTGTGAGAAGGTGAGAGGAGATAGCCAGTGGCCCTCGCCACATACCTGAGCTGGATTAAGTCAGAGGTGTGGGAAAAGAATGGGACAATGGTAAATTCAACTACACTGAACTAATCCAGACTCACTTTTTGGATGGTTTTGAGCCTGTTCTAAAAACCAGAATCGGTTTTGGTTTGACCAGATCTGCTCATGGAACAAAAGATGAGCACAGTATTGACAACACAATTTAGATTGTATTATAGATCTAATCAAATAAAAGCTTTGCATGTCATTTCGTCCCTTGTCTGGCGGCTGTGCTTCCCTTGATTCAGTGGCAGATTTTGTCAGCAGTTATATTGGAGGACAGATCTCGGAGGCAATGTTTACTGCCCCATAAAACATAGTTTCTGTCGGCCAACACTGCCAGCAATACCACTGATCTAAGCACGATTCAAGATATGAAAGATTGTGGCCCTACAGAGCCAGGGTTTGCAGCCAGGGATACCGAATATAGACAACGGGGTCCAAAATAACATATTTTTTTTTTACTCTTTGCTAATTTGTACATTTCTAACCAGTGGCCTGTGCTTCATCCATGAGTCTGAATGAGAGGTCTTTGGGACTGTAAGGGTTAAAAAAATCATAAAACAAAAGAAAAAATGTGTGCAATAGATACCAATAGTTCAATAATGAAGATATTGCTGTGTAGTTTTGCCATATTATACACTCTGTCTAAAAGAGAATCGTCAAATTCGAGGTCTGATCTATCCTAAATTGAGTTTATTTACTGTAAACTGGGTCAGCTGGGCTGTTTCACTAATATGTTTATGTATAAACACTGTCTATTAATTATACATCTATAAATCATCTGTTTACATTCAAAGCATTGTAAAAGGTATATATGCCATGTAAGGACACATTAGATGCGGTGTAATTAAAATGAAAATGAAGGGGTTTGACTTTACTCTAACTTAAGATCAGGAAACATCTCAGCCAAATCATATTAAACCTCTAAATATTAAATACACTGTAAAAAATACATAAACTTTGTGCTGCTGTATGTAAATTATGTGCATTATCACCGTGCAAACGAAGCAACATCAATAATACCCCAAAAAATACCACTAATCAATACGACAATATTTACGTTTAAAAACACCAGAGATGTCGACAACTATTCCACAATGTTTTGCGGTCATAATCTTCATATGGTCACCTGTCGTGTATTTTCTCCAGCTTACCTTGAGACACGCAGATGATGGCAAACGCAACGAGCAGCGCATCTAAAGTCCTGCGAAACTCCATCACCCTCAGATATGAAGTCCACTTCAGTCACCTTTACAACCACCACAAAAGCGCTACAATCCGGTTGAAGTGCGAGGATACGCGTTTAAACAGGCAGTCACATTGAAGAACTTTACAAACTAGACCCAAAACACACAAAAACTGGCTAGGATAGCTGAGCATCACAAATACTCCATATTCCCGTGCGCTTCCTGTGCGCTCGAGCGCTGAACTGTACAGATAAAGAGTCAGTGTAACGGATAGATAAGATGTGATGCTCACAGTCCGTCCCAGCCGCTCTTACTTCCTCCAAGATTCATTTCACCGGCAAAACATATTTCTTTTCTCGCTTTCCTTGTGTATGGAAAAAGTATCCGTTCTTTAACAGCCTCTTCAGTCAGATTCCCATCTCCGCCGCTGCCTCGCGCACGCCGTGAATGAACGGATTTACTACTCTCGCTTCTACAGGCGACCGTCTCGTGGCTCAAGCCCACCCCCCTGACTCCCTTCAGCAGTTACCCACACTGGGGTAACAGAGCTCTTAAAGGGCCAGGCACTTCATTTCGCTCAGCCTTCCTATATCGCTGTATACAGTGAATTAATTAAATTCTGGAGTAGTTCGTGAGAGATAGTTCACTCAGTAATTACAAATCTGTCATTATTTAATCAACTTTGTGTTGTTTCAAAGCTGAAGATGATTTCTCACTCAGCGCACAAAAGATGATATTAGGCAGAGCTGACAACCTCAGTCACACTGACTTCCATTGTATCATTACATACAATAAAAGTGAATGGAGACTGAGGCTGTCATTCAGCCTAACATCTCCTTTTGTGTTGAGAGTGATTTACGTTTTAGAAAAGATTTACATTTTTAATTCCTATTAAAACATGACACTTTTCGCTGATCAAATGTTTTACGAGAATGAAAAAGTCCAAAAATGGCATTTTAGCTGATTTAAAGGAATAGTTCACCCAAAAACGACAAATCTGTGGAAATGTCCACATTTTTTCTCTCTCTCTGTTGAACAGAAAATTAGATATTTTTAAGTATGTTTACACTGCTCTTTTCCATACTACAATGGAAATGAACTGAGAAAGGGTTGCTGAACTCCAAAACTGACTAAATAAAAGCACCATGAGTGAAGTGACATATAGCCAAGTGTGGTGATCCCTACTCAGAATTTGTGCTCTGCATTTAACTCATCCAAAGTGCACACACAGCCATTTATGCTGCAGCGCCCGGGGAGCAGTTGGTGGTTCGGGGCCTTGCTCAAGGGCACCTCAGTCGTGGTATTGCCGGCCCGAGACTCGAACCCACAACCTTAGGAGTCAAACTCTCTAACCATTAGGCCACAACTTCCCCAAAATGTATTATAAAATAAATGTATTATAAAAGCAGCCAAATCTTCTAAAATAATACTTTAATATAAATTAAATATATTTATTAAGATATAACTAAAACATAAAAATATATAGGCTAAATAAATGAATGAGTACTGATTTTCTTTATGGATTTTATACTTTCGTTTTATCGTGAAATGTTTGGAAACTGGCAAACCTTCATGCCCAATTAACAATCATTTTTATGGAAAAGTGTTGCTAGAACATCTTACAGAATTACTGCTTTTGTGTTCTATAGAACAAAGAAAGTCATACAGGTTTTTAATGTTTTATATATATATATATATATATATATATATATATATATATATATATATATATAGGCCTGAGTTTAATCATCATTATGAAAGAGCCCTGTAGGTCAAGGTGCAAGAAAACAGTGCAATTCATTTCACTATTACCTTTAAATTCTGTTCCGTCTCCAAAAAAGCAGCATCAATCAGCCCTTAAAGACTTGGGGCTCTAAGCAAATCATCAATCACAGAAATGCCATTGTTTCATGGGAATGACTAGATCAGAAGTGAAAAGCAATATCAGAGGTATATCAGTGTGGTATGAGGTTCAGACAATGAGACACGACAGAAGACCCTCTGTCTGCGGCAGGTAATGATGGCGGATGATAACGGTGGATTCAGCCCTGGCAAATAACAGCAATGAATCACTAAAGAGGGAAAAGAGGCCTGTTTTGTATTCACTGCATTTCACTCTTTCCATCCCAGCCATTTTCTCCACTATAATGAAGACTGTATTTGTTAAAAATTAACCAACAAATTGCATTTCATGTTAATTTCAAGACTGAAAGCACAACATGCATGTTAGGGGTTGTATTTATCTTAATTTTCCTAATGTAATATATTCTCTTCCATTATGTTCACAGTGGAGGACAGTCAGCGCCTGGAGTACGCTGGGAGCTTCTGGGGCAACTACCCTTGATATTGTTCTCATGTATGATGCATGAGGAAGTTTAACTTAATTGCAAAAACTGATTAATTGAGCTTCAGCGTGTAATTGAATAAAACATGATTCCGTTTCCCCCTAAATACATTTCATCTCTCTTATGACTGATGCAGCATGCTCCAGCTACCATAAAACATCAGCTGGATGCGTCAGGACGAGTGTGCAGTCTGTGAATTTAGCTGAATAATCACATTAGCGTGAGAGTTATGGTGACATCACATCATCGCCTCTTAATGATGCCATTAAGCAACAGTCGCAGAAGTACGCCAAGAGCGGGAGTTTGGAGAACATCGCTGCAGATGACAGATTATCATTGAATTTATAAAAGCTAACAATGAGTTGCTCGATCTTTCTCACACCGAGGGGCACAGACACTCTGCTGTTGTGTTATTTAACATCTGCTTTATTCATCTGAGAACTACAAAATATTTGCGGCGAGTTTTATTCAATAAACACAAAGAGTGTTAAATCAGTTTCTTTCTTTCGTTTGTTAAATGTTCTCTTTTTTCTTCAAAGAAGATAAATGACAGTGAAAAGCATGCCTGAAGCAGTCCCTACATTCGAGACATCCACTAATTTACACACCCAACTGAAAGACGCCATTATGTAAAGCCAATCCAGAGTCTTTATCAATAGAAATTAACTTAACCTCTCCAATAATGTAGCGGCAATACTGATTTTAAATTTCTCAATTAAGCTATACAGAGATCAAAAAAAGAGAAATGCACCTTGGTGGCAATGTATCAGACATTATATCAGTGTTGAGCAATCAGTATTGACAGCAGAAAACGTTCTGAAAATGCTATAGCACTACAAGTAATTAGCCCATCCACCATACAGCCGCTTGAGTCTGTGCCAGTAAAACGTGATTTATTACACTGATCAGCTGCACCACGAACACCTGACAACTCACACTGAACAAGGGCCAAGCCATCTGACACTGTGAATTTAAAGCTCAGCAGATCCCAAAGAACACATGAACACACAAATGTGACATATTCAAGTGTTTAAAGGAATATTCAGAAATTGGTGGAAGTTAAGCTTAAACTACAGCATTTGTGAAGATGTTGATTATTGGGGGGGCAACATGCCATTTTCGAAAAATAAGGGGGAAAATTTTTTATGAAATCTGGGTTAATGTAAGTAAATCTTGTAAATATTACAATACTGACTGTTTCAATTGTATATCCACAAAATGCATAAATAAATAAATAAATAATCGATTGAGCTTAACTTCTTAAAATTTGGTAATAAACCCAGAATATTTATTTAAAGGAAACTAAGTCAGATAATGTCAAAATAAAAAGGGGATTTTGTAATGGCACAATAAAAAAAAAATACGCTACGTCACATCCTGGTGATAAGACCTAAAGCACATATCGACATGCTTTGTACATGTGTCCAGCATGTGTTCCTGCCAAAATCCCCATAGAAAGATATTGACTAACCATCACGCTGCGATCGCCATGGAGACTGACAGAACACTGAGACAAAATGACATTTAATGCGAAAAGCAATACACAGAGTCCTTATGTAATGGAAAAGAATCTGACTCCCCCACATGCCCAAAGCAGTGTTGCATATGACAGTTAAGGGAAGGATGCCAAAAGACAGATGAAATGAAATGAAATTGCACAAAGGCTTAAAAAGAAACAAAAGACCTGGCAACAATGTGTTTATTTGCTGTCCCTTGATTGAGAACAATTTGCTTGATTAGACACAATGGCCTGAGCATCAAATCAAACACAATCAACTATGTTCTGTTTTGCCAACTTAAACCATTCAATGAGAGAAATTTATGAAATTTATTCCATTTCAGATGCATGAACAGAAACAACACGCATTAATTCTAGGACTGTCCCTTTAAGATGCACTGATCTTATTATAGATTAATTGATTAAGAGGGTGCGGCTGGAAAATGACAATATATCTCCTCATTGATCTGCTTTTGAATGAGATTGGCTGCTACTAATCATCTCGGGGGACACGGGTGCACATTTAGACGCCCAATTTCCTGTTGCTCTTCAATGCATTAATATTCCACTTTCCCTACCTCTGCCTGTCTGTCACTCTCTCTCCCTCTTTCTGTCTATATCGCTCTCACTCCGTCTTTGTCTCTGAGCCCCTCTGTTTGAGGCCCCCTTAATTGTAGCTCTGTGAAGCGAGAAGGTCCCTCTGTTCTCCTCCACCGTCCTGAAAGGGGTTGAAATTGGTGTGTATTAGACGACCGAGCCCCTTCTGTTAGCGTCATATGCGCGGCACAACACCACAGACTCTGGAGGAAGTCTGACATTAACCCCTTATATGTTAGCAGGTCCGTTTTTCAAAGGAGACGACTGGTTTCAAGAGCTAATTATGTAATACGGCCACATTCTTGGCACAGCAACTATGTAAGGTCGACTTGCATGCACAGGCCTCTCAAAGGCAGCTGCTAATTGGATAGCTTTGAGAATATTCTATTTAAATCAAGCAGCTTTCTGTTGGTCCATGTGGTGATTCTGTGTGACCCACTTGAAACAGCTGCAAAAATTGAAATGTTTTGCCCTCATGAGAAACTCTATCCATCAGATTCCTATTGGAATTCTCTGAGCAAAGGTAAATGGGACTAAAATCACATTTCAATCACACAGCTGCCAGAGAATAGCGCACATTTTTGGAACTTTGCTCGTAAACTACCTGAAAGTGAAAAATTACATTTTGATGATAGTTTCTAAACATGTTGAGGTTGCAAATGAGCTGTGCTGAAATGCACTTGAACGCGTAGCGATATCTGCGAGGGAAAATCTTTCACCCTTAAGGTCCATTCACACCAAGGACGATAACTATAAAGATAACAAATTTGAATAGATATAAAGATAAAATTGTTCTAATAAAGAATAGTCCACACAACAGCTATAACGATAAAGGCACAGAGAAACGATATCCTTGGAATAACTTTCAAAATGATTTTCTTAGATGATGAACGATACAAACATTGACACCTTATCAGAATCCATCCTGCTATAACGAGCTCCAGAATTTAAAGTGGCAGACAAGCATGCGCTTAGAATAAACAGACATATCATCCACTGGTGTGAAAGCTAACATTATCGTTAACTTTATACACTAGTTATCATTCTTGGTGTGAACAGGGCTTTATGCAAAATTCCCAATCGTGTAGATTCCTACTGAAACGATTGGATTTTGCTGGGCGTAAATCTGCTGAATAATAGTAAATGTTGACCGCACCTTTAGCAATTCAATAGCAAATCTGGGAGAGAATATCACATGATTTTGTACTCTAGAACTTTCTGTATTACTCATAAACTCCCAAAAACTTAGGAAATACATTTTTCCAAAGGACTGTAAACTTATTTCAACAAACATTATTATTGTGATGAGCTATGCTAAGTTGCATTTGAATTTATTGCAATATCTGTGAGGGAAAATCTTTTGCCCTTACGCAAAATTCCCAATCATGTTGATTTTTATTCAAATGATTAGATTTTGCCAACAATGGTAAATGTGACCACATCATAGCATTTTAATAATGAAACTAATTTTTGCTCATTGGAACTTTATGGATCTCTTGTAAAGTGAAAGTGAAAAAATATATTTTTCTGATTATTTCTAAACTTACAGTTTCAAGTATTTTATTAAAGGGTTAGTTCACCCAGATAGCAAATTTATGTAATGAATAACTTACCCTAATGTTGTTTCAAACCTGTAAAACCTCCGTTTATCTTTGGAACACAGTTTAAGATATTTTAGATTTAGTCCAAGAGCTCTCAGCTACTCCATTGAAGCTGTGTGTACGGTATACTGTCCATGTCCAGAAATGTAAGAAAAACATCATCAAAGTAGTCTTTGTGACATCAGAGGGATTGGTTAGAATTTTTTGAAGCATCGAAAATACATTTTGGTCCAAAAATAGCAAAAACTACGACTTTATTCAGCATTGTCTTCTCTTCCGTGTCTGTTGTGAGAGAGAGTTCAAATCAAAGCAGCTGGATATCCGGTTCGCGAACGAATCATTCAGTACACCAAATCGAACTGAATCGTTTTAAACGGTTTTCATCTCTAATACGCATTAATCCACAAATGACTTAAGCTGTTGACTTTTTTAATGTGGCTGACACTCCTTCTGAGTTCAAACAAACCAATATCCCGGAGCAATTCATGTACTCAAACAGTACACTGACTGAACTGCTGTGAAGAGAGAACTGAAGATGAACACCGAGCCGAGCCAAATAATGAACAATAGATTGACCCGTTCACATGGACTACTTTGATGATGTTTTTCTTACCTTTCTGGACATGGACAGTGTACTGTACACACAGCTTCAATGGAGGGACTGAGAGCTCTCGGACTAAATCTAAAATATCTTAAACTGTGTTCCAAAGATAAACTGAGGTCTTACGGGTTTGAAACAACATGAGGGTAAGTTATTAATTACATAAATTTGCTATGTGGGTGAACTATCCCTTTAATGCATTGAAACTGAGCTGTGCTAAGCTGCACTTGAAATCTTTTGCCCTCACACAATGTGAGGTATTTACAAAATTGTATTTACAAAATTGTAAACATAACCACACCTTTAGCATTTCAATCGCAAAACTGTCTAAACTTATTTCTAAACTTCTTTCATTAATCCACTGAGATTGTGTTGAGCTGCATTGTTTTTACTTGAACCCATTGCAAAATCTGTGTAGGGAAATCTTTTGCTTCAAGCTCAATTTCCAATTGCAAATGAAATGATTTGATTTCACTTGCAAAAATCCACCAAACATTTATAAATGTGACCGCAGCTTTAGTAATTGTTGACTATTTACTTCTTTGTACACTTTTGAGGAAGACCTGCACAGGTTATCTAATAATTTAGTCTAGAGATGTACTAGCAGCTCGCTAATGATATGTTCCGCGTCCTCTTTTTCCCTTCAACTTGAGCTGGAAAATTGCAGCTCCCATCATTTCGTTTCCCTGGAGATGAAATGACTCTTCCAATTCCCACAGTCTGGAGCTGGATCCAGGAGGGAGGTGACAGCAATTACAGTCCTCAACGGCTAGTAGCACTGGGGAAATATGCTCTGACACACAGTATTTGGCTATAGCCGGGTCCGTAGAAGCCTGGTTTGACACTAGCTATCTCATCAGAGTGGCCATTTCTCTCTTTGCGTAATACAATAAGTTGAAATGAGCTGTTTGCATGCCTACATGCATGTGTATAAGTGGACTCACAATATGCATGTTTATATCTCTGAGAATACTCGTTACAGGCAATTCCATGCTGTTTGCACCAGAAAACAACGTACAATAGACAAGTGGCATCTCCATCATGGATGGGCTACAGAAAAGCTTTTAAATATGCAAAGGGTAACTCATTTGACTACATTGCATACTGACTAAAATGCAAATTGGTTTAACACAACATGGCTTCTGCTCTCAGTTTCAGTGTGGGAGGCGACAGAAGAGACAGTGAGGAATCAATGCTATCAACTCGCAGCTTATTGCACTTATGCAGGTGGGGATTAGTAGCTGATCTGGAGATGGGAATTTATATTCAATGCCATGCTGATTCTGATTAAATGTCAATGAGATTCAAACTCATAATATGCAATTAACAATCTATTTTATTTTATTATTAAACATTTTTTTACAATAAATTAAAAGTTGATGTGCTGATGGCTAATGCAGCTTTAGATCATTTTCTATGAAAATTATGTTATTTAAATTCCAATGTTACTTAAATTACAATTATGAAGGCATAATATATTATCGCCATATTAGTATCAGTCAATATTAGTGATTTTATAGACCAATTAATGGAAGTATAGACAGAGGATAAAACTTGTTTTAATCATAGATCACATGTTTTATAATAAATTAATTTATTTGTCAATTCATTCAGTACTATTTATGTATATATATATATATATATATATATATATATATATATATATATATATATATATATATATATATATATATATATATATATATGTGTGTGTGTGTGTGTGTGTGTGTGTGTGTGTGTGTGTGTAAACAAATCAAATGATTATACAGTAGATTTACAATGTAATAATTGTTTTTGGCCACTAAACTAAAATTATTCAATTAGTAGTACCAACCAATGAATGAATGACAGAATAATTTAATTAAAATTATGTTACAAAACATATTTAAAAAATATTTCTTACTATAGACTATCAATATTGGCCTTATCAGTTTAAAAATGCAACAAAACAAAAAAAGAAAAAAAAAAAAGATTAATACCCATGTCAACAAAATAAATATTTATGTATATATTTGTATATATTACATTTTGCATATGCTTTGCATCCATAATTTAATTTAAGTAATATTACAATTTGCTCACCACCATTACAGGGACTCATAGAAACTGTTAGCAGTTAGTTATCATATTAACCATAGTGCATTGCCTTAATATTTGATGTGAAAAATAAATAAATAAAAATACATTGCTGGGGGAAAAAGTCTGAATTCTTAATCAAAATCAGGCACTGAACATGAATAAATGATAAAAGTTGCATACAACTTAATTAATTTGTGCATTTCTTTTTTACATCCCTCTAAATATGCTTAAGAAACACCATATGTATGAAACATATTAAATTGGCTGCCTTAAAACTGAACATACAAGGCAGCTTTTCATTTTGTTCTTACGCAATTTCAGTGTGAACTCTTTCTCTGGTGATCTGGTCCAGTGGTGTGTCAGAGCTGGAACGCTCTGGTTGGTATAAGAGTGACACTACTGTTTTATCTCTTAGCTCTCTCAGGTTGTCCGCACTGGATGAAAACTGCTCAGGGGTAAAACTCTAGATGAAGGCAGGGTGGGCAGAGAGTAATCCAGCACTAGAACATTCCTCAAGCCTGTTTACAGCATGGAGAGATTGGCCAGGGGGACTTAGAACATCACTGCACCAAATGGGGACCCAAAGAATAAACCCACTCTGACACGATGGATAAACACCAGTGAGAAGACAGTAAGGAGGAATGAAAAGAGAGTCAGGCAGTGAGAGAAATGGAAACAGTGCTGGGAAAAAATTTGAGCGAAAGGTGTAAACATAATGAACACAATATCGGTGAGCACAAACAGAAACAGAGGGACTGTGTTCCACAGTTGTGCCAGTTAAGTCCGCGCCAGCTTTCACCATTAGGCCCACATGTTGTGTACCACTGATCACGCTTTATGTAAAAAGCAAACACGCATGGAGTCCAGCCCCATCCCACTGAGAGAGACACACTCTCATGGTCCGCAGTGCAGAGAGACTCTGATGACAATAACCCCCAGCAGGCTATCTATTGTCCCGATACACTTTCCCTCCAATGTGAAGAGTTCTGCTTCCTTCTGTTCAAGAGCAGACAGGGATTCCACTTGTGATTCGGGAAAGAGGGTCCTTCAGATGTGAGGTACGATTATGAGAACTAGAGAAGCGTACAGAGTTAAATTTCTGATTAAAACAGTAAGCGTCATTATTATGGTTGCTCACTAAACCCTAACCTTAGTAGAAATAAAAAAGGCAAACTATGAAGGATTTCCTACTAGGTTTTCTAAGGCCAAATTTACACTGCAGGTTTTGATGCCAAATTCTGGTTTGTTGACTATAATCAATGCACTATCCACTAATAATCATCCGTTTTCAGTGCGAGACTTCTGGTTCATTAGCCACTGTACGGAAATAAGGAGACGAATAACAAAGAGCAGTAAACAGTAAAACAGTTTGCAGACTGTTATTTATTTGTTATTTAAAACAGACTAAAACTACACCAGTCATTTTTTTCTTCATTTTTCCCCTCTGTCAGGGGTATCTCTGTCAAACCCGCAGACTGAAAAACAACCGGTGGCAACAGTGTAAAAGTAGCCGAATTCTACAGGAAAACCACAGACTTGGCAACAGTGCTTGTGAGATGACGTCATACATTACCATTGCTTTTTTAGTGACATATGACTTGAACTGATGGAAATATGTGAACTGTCTGCTTACATGGCAGACACAAATTCTTATCCGATTTGTGTTTTTAAAAATGTTGCCTATTATTTCCCTTTTAGTGTCTGTCCTTTTTCGTCATTTAGAATACCTCAGCAGAACCATGGCTATCAGTCACCGTTGATTTTCCATGGATCAAACACATTGTAAAGTTGATTTACTTTCATAACGTATTTCAAGAAATTTTGGGTTATCGTTTCCCTTTTTAAACCCTATGTGTCACCTTCTCTTGTTTGTGTCCTTTTTTGTCATTGTACACCACACTTTCTCCTACTCAGAGGTGGCCTATTCTAGCCGTAATGTCACCTACACACAGCTTTCTCTTGATTTACAGCACCTCAGTAAGCTGGACTACCTCTGTGTGTGTGTGTGTGCTATAAAGATGTCTCTCTTATTTATGGAACATCGCGCTCTGCCGAGAATGTGTGATGCCTTGGGGAGCATCCCAAGCCAGGAAGAGAGTGGCGGGGACTGTCCCCTGGGCCACCAGAGGCCAAATTCAAGGCTGCTGTTGTTTTGGAGACAATAGCCCTTGCCTATCACCGACAGGGAGTCAGATGTGCTAAACACGGCAGATTGGTCCTCAGGTCCAACCCAAAGCTCACTGCCATTGTGAATAGTTCTTACGCTGAAATAAATAGTAATGGCTGGACACATAGGCCGCCTCTCAACCTCAGTTACAGACAGCGGCACTGCCCGTAACCCTCCCTCTGGGAGTTTTAACAAGTTTAAGGCAAGTCCAATGTTAGTGTAATGACACAAAGAAGAACAAACATTTCATTTGACAGGGGATGGAAAAGATAAACAGACAAAGAAAATTAAATTTATTTGCTATTTCTTACCATTACTGCCATATTAATTTCTATTTTCTAGCTCTTTTAACATATGGGTCAACACAAAAGGAACAAAGGACGGTGTTATGGATAATTAGCTTTTAGATCACAGGCTTTTAAAGTCGTAAAAAGCCATGTTTTAAGTAGACTACTCTGCGTCTGATTGGTCCACACCTGTTTTGGCCGCTGTGGGAGCAGGTGTACCTAACATTTAAGGGTTCAGAGTTCAACATCCCTGAGAGCGAAAGCGCAAAGGCGACGCTAAACCACAGACTGGGGCAAAAAATGCATAGCTGGTGAGCAACTGGAGCTCAGAGGTCAAAAACACTGCTGACAGGGTGCATGTATCATACAGCTGTCTGGGTTGTCTGTGGGCACACATATAGACAAGGCTTTCATCACCAGCTGAACCCTTACAGCCTTGTATCGCCTTATCATCACACTAAACTTGTTGTTAAGGCTTACAGTTGAAACCCAAGGGATGATGGGAAGGAATGTAAACAATCTGAGAAGATGTTCACGAGGTCAATGCATGCATATTGTCACAGTAGCAGAATGTTTACCTTATGTTACAAAAATGCAATCTTTTGTCTGTGTTTGCAATATTGATATGCTAAAACAGTTTACACTTCAAATAATAAGACACATCTTTTTCGTGTAAATATAGTAGAACAGATTTTTATGCCTTCAGAAATACATAATTACTCAAATAAGCTTACACCTACACACTTACTAGCTAGTGAACTGAGATGTTACAAACGGGAAAAATTAAATCTTATCTGTACACAAATGTCATGAAATAACACACAATATTTCTCAAAACATTAAGACTGCTAATGCACTGTGCCCTCTGCTCATAAAGTACTGGTATTCACTATACTTTTATTATTTGTTTTTATTTGTAATAATTATATACATATTATATATATTCAAATTATATTTTATTTTATTTTAAATCCAAATACAATTTAAAAACAAATGCATCTCTATCCTTCACAAAATTTCTTAAATTAATTCTGTCTGAACTGAAATATAAAGTTAAAACATTTTAACCATTGCCACAATTTCAAAATCATCGAATTTTAATATTTGCATTATGAACTGCAATTGGTGTACTTGCATGCATTAATTTGCCTCCATTTATCCAGCTATAGTCTCATTTACCCTGTACATAAATAAAATGTACAATAAACATTGTATAAAATATAAGTTAATAACTTATGTTATTTAAATGAAGAAAACAAATCTACATAATATATGTAAAGATTGTAATATATTGTTCACGTTGCGCAGAATAATGCATTATTTAAATAAAATGCATGGGTCCCAATATTTTTAAGCACAACTGTAACACACACACACACACAGATATATATATATATATATATATATATATATATATATATATATATATATATATATATATATATATATATAAAAATCACTTTCTTTCTTTTTTTGCAGCCTTTGTTTTAGGAAATGCAAATCTAGCTGAATAGTGTGCTTCAAGGCCTTTGAGTGCTCTGACAGGACTAGACCAGAAAACAAAGGAGCTGTTTCTAAACACATCTTCTACTTTCATTGGTGTCTATGTATCTGTCTTTCCTCCACCTTCTCTCCCCAGGCCAGCAGACAGCAGACGGTTTTAAGTGTGCTAATGAGTCATATTAGAGTAAGAACGTAACCAAATGTCAGAGGGAGCTTTAGGGGAGACTAATAAAAAGATAATAAACAGTATCTGGGAGTTCGTTCTGCTGTCACAGCCTCAGCACTGGCACAGAGTTTATTATAAGACCGAAACAAGTTTAGTTTCCCTAATCAGGCAGAACGACCTAGTTTGAGTCACCCCAAATACATCTTCATCAAAAACCAAATGTGAAATGGAATCTCATCACACACATCAACAACTAGCTTCAGACCAGGACGCAAAGTCACAGACAGAAAATGAGAGAGCTGGAGTTATTCCAGTGTCTGACCTGGAAGAATGTGGCGTGATCTGAAGCTATGGCCTGTCTGGCTCAGAGAAGAGGACGAATGGAGGACGAGACCTGGATGGTCCTATAACTCAAAGACTTTTATAGTGCAGATATAAACAGTGTGCTTGAGGGAAAACATGTTCTGTAAAGACAGAGGGTGCATGGGATTGGTCCTGAAACAGATGGGATCTTTAAACACTCACACATGAATTTCTATGAGAAAGAAAAAGAGGATGCAGAATAAAAGACTGAATTATTAAATTCATAAAATGAGCCCTGCTTTGAAGGATGTACAGTTCTTTTATTACATTCTTTTAACTTTTTATTGAACAAAAGAATGCTGGAAAAATTCTAAACTTAAATACAAATAAGCAACAACACTGATAATAATACAAATTATTTTTTTAACAGAAAATCAGCATATGTGACCCAGTCACAAACCCATAAATCATAAGTATATTTGTAGCAATAGCCAACAACATATTTTATGGTTCAAAATGATTGATTTTTCTTTTATGCCAAAAATCTTTAGGATATTAAGTAAAGATCATGTATTTATCTACTGAAAATATATAAAAAATTAATTGTTGATTAGTTATATGCTTTGCTAAGAACTTTATTTGGATAACTTCAAAGGTGATTTTCTCAATATTTGATTTTTTGCACCCTCAGATTCCAGATGTTCAAATAGTTGTATCTCGGCCAAATATTGTCCTATTCTATCAAACCATACATGAGTGGAAAACGTTCAGATGATGCATAAATCTCAGTGACTGGTTTTGTGGTCCAGGGTCACATATTAGAATGATTTCTAAAGTATCATGTGACACTGAAGACTGGAGTAATAATGTTGAAAATTCAGCCTTCACAGGAATAAATTACATGTAAAATATATCTAAATAGAAAACTGTTATTATAAATTGTAATAATATTTCAGAATATTACTGTTTTCACTCTAGTTCACAGCCAATAAATAACATTTATCAGACTATTTTTTACACCCAGAACAATCTGACCTAAGTGCTAAAACTAAAAACCTACCACCAAGCAATATTTCATTATTATTAAATAACATTCAACTCTAACTATAAGAACTGGGAATTTTAACATTCCCTCAACCAAATGTGCTCTTCGGAAATGTGCTAGCTGTGAAAGATGCATGTAGGAACAACAGACACCCAGGGAGGGCGAGAGAAAGCCGTGTGGTGTAATGTCAGGGTGCATGGATCAGCATTTAGACTGACCTATCCACACATGGGACGTGCCATGTTTGCACTGTTACTGGATAGCGGAGATACCCAGCTGTCTGTTCATCTCTTCACCCTTCTGACTTCTTAGATAAAGGCCCGAGGACAGCTGTACACTGCCCGTCACTGTCTCTCGTATCAACACACACTTATTCAAACACACATACACTAACATCCTCTTGTGTTGAATAACGGTCACCAAACCTATTAGTCCATCTGGGCATCTGGTGATGCACCGGGTTACAAATTACACGTGTCTGCCCAACCCACACGAATAAACAACAAACAAAGCCCTCGCCTAACGAGCTCATTTGCATGTTGACTAAATCCCAGCCAAATTGAGCAGACTGCATATTATTTTTCCCATGGCTGCTGATTCCTCATGAATCCTTATGCAATGCGGAGTGGAGTTTAGACCATGAATGAGCACACGTCTACAGACGCCTTCTGTCACATGACACGTGCCGCACACAGGCTGCTTTTGTCTCTGCTCCTGTCAATCACTCAAGCTTCCGCCCGAGACACGGATATCACACCGGCTGTCTCGGTTTAACCCCCCACTTTTGCTCCACTAGTCGTTCCTGACCTTTGACCCCTGCTCTGTGCACAGCAGACTTGCACAGACACCTCTTTATAGGGAAACAATTAAAAAAAGGTGAACCAAATCACCTCATAAGAGCACATATAAGGACTTTTTCCACTTGGAGATTTTTGAACAGACAAATGCAGAATTAAAAAGCACTCTGAGAATTCTACCGTAATTTTTTTATAGTATGCTAAAAAAAAAACACTCCGATTGCAGGCTTTGGTTTGACTCCATTCATACACTTGATTTCACATAGGTAAGATGTTGAGGGGCCTAAATGGATTTTCTTGATTGAATCAATGTTCTCCTGCAATTCTCTTTTATGTTGCCAATTCAAGTATGAGATCAATCTGTAACAGTCTTACAACCTTTCTGAATAAACGTTATTCCTTATATACAGCCATTTAAATAATGCAGCTAGGGGTTGCTTTTGAATGCCTAGATCCACTTCTATTTGAGTAATAAGTCATGTGGCGATGTACTGGGGCCGTTATTATTTTTGAATACCATACACATGCATAAAGAGAAATACTTCTACACTAGAGAGCACATTTAACTGTGCATCTGGGGCAATAACTGGCAACTGTTACTTTCCATAGTTGCAAGAGTTGGTTTTTACAGCAAATGAGAGTCAAAACATTAAAACAAGCCACTGTTCCTTGTGCATTTAACCATGT
The DNA here is from genome assembly GCF_003368295.1 of Carassius auratus. Taxonomy (NCBI): domain Eukaryota; kingdom Metazoa; phylum Chordata; class Actinopteri; order Cypriniformes; family Cyprinidae; genus Carassius; species Carassius auratus. Next base: position 26,309 of record NW_020524365.1, read on the forward strand.
GTTTACTGTGGTAGCAAACAGTTTAATAGAGCTATTAATTAAGTCTAAATTAAAGAGTTGTACAACAAGATTTAGAAATAAATCAATTGATGTCAAATAACTTTTTCACCTTGATTCTGATACCATAGGCTACTGTGATTTTTTTATTTATTTATAATTATTATTTTGGAGACAAATTTCTACAATTCATTAAGATATACACATTTCAGAAAATTATTATATAATATATTTTTTTGAAACCTGTGATACTTTTGTCAGGAGTTTTTAATGAATAAAATTTAAGAAGAACAGCATTCATTTGAAATCTTTATATATATATTATATATATAATATATATTAGTTTTATTTATATTTTATAAGTATGTTTCATAGATACTTTAGCAAATTAATATTGTATTATTATTTAAATATATACAATATGTACAATATTTAGAATATATATATGGTTATAAAGTATTACAAATATTATACAATTATATTTATAATAACTCGTGCATGTGTGTATGTTCAAATATCATATTTTAAATGTTCAAAATAAATTCTAAATGACAAGGTGATGTAATATGCTAATTTGATTTTATTGCATGTTGATTTTAAGAGTTTAGAAAATGACTCAAACTGTGCTGTTGTTGTGGTGTAATATAAAAACAGATTTGTTTAGTGTGGATTTTTAGTATTCATCAGATGACAGCGTTGTTCCTCTGGGTTATCTTAGCTGCAATCATCATCAGTCAAATCAGATTCAAATGCAGCTGCAAATAAATAAAAAAAATAAAAAATCACCAATCTACTAACAAATGCGTATACATCAGGACAAGCACAACTCTCAAAGGACCTGGGAAAAGGTGCGCATATTGTTGCTTTGCGACTACCGCACTGCTACAAAACGTGAATACAGATGTGACATTTAAATATTATGACAGAGCCGCTAGTGTAATCATCTTCAAAGTTAAATATTGAAGAGCGGATTAAAGCCGACATTACCTTAATTCCTCAATGTCACTCATAAAACAAGGGCACACTTCATTTGACAGGCCCGGACGCCTGGTTTAAAATGAAAACCGCTTTCAAACAGCTACTTTTCTCAAATTTCGACATAGCGACGAACGCTAATGGTTCTCACACCACCACAAGGTACCAATTATTGGATAGCACGTCTGCTTCCCAGAAGACCTTGCTCAAAAATCAACAAATATAATCATGCTAGCTGAGATCTAATCTATCCAACAGACGCTTTGAGGGGAGAATACAGATTCTGCTAACAAAAAAAACAGCATTATGAAGTGCAACTGACTTGTGAGGGGCGGTTCGATTCACCCCGGCTGCATTGAAATGGAAAGGTTAAGAAACAAATTAAGATAAAATGCTTAATTAACATGTTATTCTCATTTCCCCTTGAGACCCCAGAGGTTTCCAGCAACAGTCGCTAAGAGCGAGGAATTCTGGCAATGCCCAACACTCCTGGCAAACTTATATGTAACTCATTAATACCGCAAACAATATCCCACCACACAAACACGCACACACAGCCTCCTGACGTACTGCTGCGGGCCAATTTGGTAATCAGTCCTCAGAGGGTTTACCGCGCATGGAGACAAAGGAACTTGCTATGCACATACACGTTCTCAGAGATATCAGCGTCAAACATACACAGAGAGAGACGCATGCAGGAGACGAGGCTGTTAAAAAATAAAACACAAACACCTGAGTCAACCCACAACCCAGCACAACCTGTTTTCCTCCATGAGTCCTTAATTATCAGCCAGAGAAAAGGGAGGTGGAGGGGGGACAAGAGAGAGAGAGATAACTGCAAAAATACCCTCCTTCCTCTGGTGCGGCACACCTAACAAACTGCTTATATTTAGCTGCTTAATAAGACAGCTGGGACTGATTGGATCTCTGGAGCCTTTGAGGAGAGCAGAAGCTCATGTCCGCTGGGCTTCCAGCAAACAGTCTTAAAATGCCCAGTTAATATTTATTTGCATACATGGCAGTAATCGGACAAGCTGCAAATGATAAAGTATGCCTCTCTCGCTCGCTCTCTTGCTAATTGTGGCACATTTTCGCATCAGGGTCCATTGTTTCTCATTAGAGTCCAGCGCAAACAGCAGATCTGGTCGGTGTGCGTTTGTTTTCAGAGCCAGATTTTAGGGAATGGAGAGTCTGAGCGGTTGGGAGGAAGCGAGCGCTGCTGCGAGAAACGGCGTCGGTCCAAAACGAGCTTTGCATTCGTGCCAGCTCGGACTGGAGACCCCTGCATTGTTAGCTAACAGATTTGACTCTTTAGCCGATGGAATAAATTAGCTGCATTTGTTCCTTTCTCCTCTTTGCCCTTTTGACTCACCATGTGATTTTAATTTACAAGCAAGTTTTCTTTAGGCTACCTGGGAGCATTAAAACAAAAAGTTGGCCTTGTTTTTTGGCCTTGCTGAGGTTTATTCGGGTACATTTCATGAAGATAAACGACCTAGTGAGATCTTACTAATGAAAATGTTATGCATGTTTGCCTGTGCAAAAAAAGTAAGCATATTCTGGATGGTTGTCAGGGTGTTGCTAGGGTGTTCTGGGTGGCTTTTAAGTGGTTAATTAACAAAACTTAACAGGAGACATTCTTAATTGTCAAATCTCATTCAACAACTTAAATTTCTGTCTTACCAAAAAGTATTTAGTGACTCCAGAAGAACTGACACTTCTCTAATCTTCGAAAGTTTGGGATCGATTTGGGAAGATTTTATTATTTCGATAAGAAGTTAATCTATGCTCACAAAGCTGATATATTAGAGTGAAAATACAGTTAAAAAGTGATTTTATTTATATGTATGCTTCTATTTTAATATAAAGTGTGGGTAAAGCTGAATTTACTCCAATCTTCAGTCACATGATCCTTCAGAAATGTTTCTAATATGTTGACTGGTTTTTAAGAAACTCAATATTATCAATGCTAAAAACATTGCTTAATATTTTTGTGGAAATTGTGATGCTTCAAAGAATACACAGTTCAAAAGAACAGCATTTATTTGAAGTATATTTCTTGTAATTTAAGATCACTTTTGATCATTTTAATGCACCCTTGCTGAATAAAATCTGAAATTCTTTAAAAAAGAGAAAAAAGAAATCACAATCTTACGGACTTCCAACTTTTAAACAGCAGTGCATTCCCTTTTAAAAACATTTCATTAATCATTAATGAATTAGTTTTATTTAATTCAGTTGCTTTGGCCAAAACATCCAATTTAATGAAACATAAAATAAAGGGAATCTAAGGTTGGACATGGAAAAGATTTTCCACTTCCAAAAAAAAAACAGCATGAAAAACTTGAGCATCAATACTCTATGATATTCCAGTCCATGCCTCATTTTCCTATTTCAATGTAAACATATAGATATTTTGCACCCGATTTACCATCTAACAGGTAAAAATCGGCAAGCATCCCCCCCTCCCCCCCAAAAAAAACAACGTATGTACTGAAATAAAGCAGCCATGTATTCTGAGGGTGTTATATTGGCTTTTTGCAGCACAGTTATTTTCCCAATGGTTGCTATCAAACCCTATACATCTGCCAGGCTACAATGACAGTGTATGTGAATTATACATTCTCTCTTATGTAGCTCCTGTCCAGCAGGTCTTTGTGAAGGCAGCCGTAGTGTGAGATACCTGCAGAGTGTTGTGAAATAAACTCTGTGAATCTCTCGCCGCTGTCGCAGGGAGCATCTCGCATTCACTTTGCATTCCGCACCTGGCCTCAGCAGAGAGCTCCCGATTAAGGGGATCATTTGCAGGCGGGATGCTCAGAGAAAATAGCACAGCGAGTGTGTTTCTGCATGTGGGTGTTGCTTCTGAGTGGGCAGATTACAAAGAGAGACCACTGCACACTGGCTTGTTGGCTGTCCCTATATGGTGCATTGTCCCTGCCCCTCTTTCCAATCTACATCCCCCATATACACTCCACGGCCATAACAGCACATTCTCCCGAGAGGGAGTCCTATTGATCAGGCAGGCATCTCCCTAATTAAACTTGAGACCAGAGGAGAGAAAAGCAGGAACAAGGGGGAGGGAAGACAAAGAGAGTGAGGAAAAAAGAGGAGGAATAAAAAAGCTGTATGCACTGAGACCAGGCGCACTTGTTGTTGAGAGAAGAACGGAGGTGGAGAGATGGGAGAATGATTCTGACAGAGAGAGAAGTGTTGGAAACAGCAGCCGCTCAGCAAAAACATGACACGCAACATCCAGGGAGCGTTAAAGGGCCGCCGACAAAACCAACAGGAAACTTTACTATTTGATTCTGATCCATCTTCAGGGTTTTATATGCTCTTGGGATTCAATTAAGAGTGACAATTATCTCATTCACTGTTTCTCGGCTCCGCTGCACCCTCCAGGCACAGAATGCGGTGATTCAAGAAAAGACAGAGAGAGAGAGAGAGAGAGAGAGAGAGAGAGAGAGAGAGAGAGAGAGACAGAGAGAGATTTTCCCCTGCGTAATCTTTCTGCTTCTTAGATAAACTGCTCTTGTGCTCACCAAAAGGGAAAGCGGTTGCTACAATGCATCCCGAATGACAGTTTAGAATGCAAAAGCAACTGCGCCAGAGAAACAATCGAACAGTTCCTAGTTACACCACTATATCAAAGTCAAGTCCATTCTTCTTATATCAGACTAAGTGAGAAAACAAGGAAATATCATCCAGCACCACAAAAACACATTATAATGAGTCTTATAAGAAAATGAGGTTGGGAGGCATAACAGTACAGCCCATTTAATGCTAATTGCTAAAGCTAATAACGATGTAAACATTATTATTACTTTTTCACTTTTCATACCTCCACATTGAAGAGAGGGTAAGGCTAAAATATTCGAAATCAGACTACAGTTATGTTTTATTGATTGCATGATTACTGTACATATTATTCACCCAATGGCAATAAATTATTCAGAGTTTATTGATTCTCCCCATTTCTTCTTTTTCATCTTTTAAATATCCCTTTCTAAGTTATTCTAACACTTATATTACATTCAGAGATCAAAGAGATCAGTCAATAGTCAGGTGGCTACAGAGCATTTGACCAATGGATTTACAAAATATCATTTCAGGTTTAAGAAGTGTTTGAAAATTGCTTCAACTACTGATGAACATATGAATTTTTATTTGAACTATCAGGCTATTTAATGTATTACTATAGCTTTGGAAGGCTTTTGTCTTTCACACACATATTAAAATGCACAAATTCACATTATTTGTTACATGTAAATGCAAGCATTCACAATATTATTACTATTATTATTATTATTATTTTTTTTTTTTTTTGCCATCTAGAAATCTTTCACCTAATATATTTACTTAAAGTAACCAGAGATCAAAATATTTCAATAATTAAATGTCACATTTGCATGTTCACGGTTCTCTATTGGTTAATGGTCACGTGACATGCAGGTAAACAAATAAAATATATAATTTTTTAGTGTTTTAAGTGCTATATTTTCATTGATGTTATTCTTAAGTTACTTATTTTGATTTGATAGTTTTATGATTTAATTAATTATTAGCTTTTCATTAAACTCAAGCAGCCCCTGCAGTTCATTAACAAACACTGGGAAACCTTGGCGTAACACGTTTAATGCACTTTATGTTTACAATGATGGAATATATTTTACAACTCGTATTTTTAAATAAATCTGGTCCAAGATTATCCTATTTACATCAATGTTATAAATGGTAAATGATCAAAAGTAATCTAAAAGTAATCAAAAAGTAGTCTGATTACTGTACATTTACCTAAAAAGTGTAATGTAATGGATTAGTTTACAAACTACAATTTTTCTCATGTCATTTGGAATCATTAATGGACTACAACTTCTAAGTCTTCTGATCTATCCAGCTCTGACTAGAAGTGATATTTGTCTTCAATTTTTTTTTTCTTAACACATCACGTCTCATATTTTATGCCTCTTCACCAATATATCTTCTTTGTAAACAAGTGCATTCTGGGTAAAAGATAGGCCAATTGTAATTTTTGAGTGAATAAATGTCTTTGTTTTGGATCATTATTATGTTTTAAAAATGTCACAATGAATTGTTCTTATGAAGCTTTATAATGTCTGATTGAAAGTCTGGCTCTGGCAAGGGTAACAATAAAATCTGTGAAACACAGAAGAATATTAATATTAATATAAAGTCAACAAAAAAGCCTGCAATCCCAGTCCTGGGATATAACAGCGCATGTAATTGAAGAAACGCCCAGTTGTGCATATAAGATGTCACAAGGGACTTTAAGATTATTATTTTAAGAGATCATTTTCATTCACGTCAAATTAAATATGGCATCTGCTATGACAAACTTCAACTGTTAATGCATCTAAACCCATTAAATAACATACAAAATTATATAAAATAATACATAAAGTAGTAAACAAGACTTGAAATTGCTTATAAAGTTATAAATATGTGATGAGCTCATGATAGTCTCAATGGTTTCAAAACATCTAGCACAAAAGCAATATATCTAACACAACAAGAAACACTATAAAAGCTGTATGTTCTTGACAAATGCAGTGATTTGACTTGCTGTGTGGATCAGACGGGGTTGTATACAGCGTGCAAATCTGGGGTGTGTAGGATAAGACCTGTCAAACACATTAGTGTGAGCTGGAGTATGTATGTGTGTTTGTGTTTCACCCCGAGACACACCAACGCATCAGCGCTGTCTCTCCTGATCACTGATTGCTCCTGATGCTAATTTGATGTGCTGCAGCTCATCAAACCACGCTGCCCCACTTTCAACCATCCTGCAACGCTAAACAAACCCAATGCAAGCCTCAAAAAGCTAAAGTAAACATCAGAGAGCGGCTTCCTCCCCCAAGCAGCCCCCTTGCCAGGCACACTGCCACCCCGCCTGGGCACATCGCCTGCCTGCCATCACAGCTATCCGTCTGAAACCGGCCTGCTAATTACTGCTGAGAACAGACAGAATAGAAGAATAAAGTTAGCAGCTACTCGCAACAGACATAATGTGGAAAACCACAGTCTTGATAAACAAAAAGTCGATTAAAATGCGCTGCTGAAGTACCGCAAGGCTAACTGCTACACTAATGAGGGAAGAATTGCTAACAGCTAGAAGTAAACAAAGAAAAGGCTGTGGAATGAAATGGAATTTGTCTGTTCTGTCGACATGGAGATGCTAAGCTGTTTAGAGCAAGCAAGGCTTTTACAGCAGGAAATCCTCAACAAGTGTTTGACATTTCCTACTGGAACGGGAAGTTTAGCTTTGACATGTTGCAGAGCTGTCTCATTTTAAAAAAGCTTTAAATATATCAGGAACCATTTTTAGCTACTGGCTATAGTCGGTTGCAAGAGTGATAGTGGGAGGGGAACTCGTTCTAATGAGCAATGGTACACACCCTTAAATACAAGATGAAATCCCATCAGGCTAGCTGTCAACAGTGTTGTTACTGTAACTAAAAATTGTTTAAGTCATTGAAATAAAGCTGAACTATAGGCCTATTAGATTAACGTGTAATGATGAAACTCAAAAGAATTGAAATTTCATGAAAAACACAAATATTGTAACTAAAATTAGCTTAGGTTTAAGTTTTAATATGAATTATTTTCAAATGTTTTTTTTTTTAATTAATAAAAGTAACAAAAAGCACTTAAATTACTGTATTGGTTTTGCTATTTATATACTATGATAGCATTTCTTAATATTTTAAATTAGCATTTATTTTTATATTTTTCATTTTCATTTAAACTTGAGTTTTAGTTTAAATGAAAATGAAAAATATAAAAATAAATGCACATTTAAAATATTAAGAAATACTATGATAGTATATAAATAATATTTAAATAAAATTTGTTGTCATATAAGTACATAGTCATAAGGGTTGTGATGACAGCAGTTTTGAAAAATGTTTTTAAAGCAGTGATTTTGCATTATGTTCAAATGTCACATGCTAAAAATGTATGCAGTTTATTAATTACAACATTTGTTTTCAAAAACAATGATATTGTCTCTTTTATAATTTGCTTTTTCATTAGTTATTTTATTTTGCTACAAAAGATATAAAGTGTGACAACATACCCCAATATCAGAATGTAAAAGGTCCTTCAAGGAATATAACTTTTTACTCAATACTTTTACTTGGAGTAACCAACTAGCCCCAATCTTGTGTAAGAGTACAATAGCATGACCTCAAGGACAACAAACATGGACTGAAATCCACAAAAGAACACAACTCAGACTGTAATTGAATGCAGTTTTGCACACCACAGTCGATGGATAGTGTATTCCAGTCAAATGTTTACCTTGTAGCAGTACTGTGTAAACAGAATGAGAACAAACAGCCGATGTACTTCGGAGAGATAGAGGAGCTCGCAGCTTTCATCACTGGCTCGTATAGATTTTGTGTCTTAAATTGCGGGTGACCTTATGATGTCTCCAAATGGCTGGAGTTCATCTTTCTGTACACAACCAGAGGTAAAATAGAGGAGAAAAGGAGGAGGAGGAGAAGGGAAGAGATGCAATTCTGACAGGGGAATATGAGAGCGAGAGATAGAGGGGGAAGGGAGAGACAAAGACAATGAGAGAAAGAGAAAATGATGGACGACAGGTTCAACAAATGGCAATAAGTCTGTGAACCTGTGGCTTCAGCACCTCAAGAGCCTACAAAACTGCATAAGCACGCATACATGTGCTGGCAACACTCATGAAACATTAATAATCTCTATTGATCACGTCTGTCCTTCACAGGGCGAGTGTAAGACACATGCTCACGCATACACAAACACTTACAGATGCGCCACATGGGACTCCATCCAAACCTATTGAGTTAAATAAAAGGAGGAAGTGCCTTCATGTTGATTTCTTCTAAAATATCCGCAGCCTTCTCTTTCTTCAATATTGTGTCTGGAAGCTTCAGAACTGAGGTGTCAAAAAGTCACACATTTCATTTATCGTGGGACAAGGGGAAAAACTCTTCAACATCTATTGCTTTCACTATCTTCCCATTTCCCACAGTAAAATGCGGCGCTGGCGACCGCACAAGGTCACGGGCATCGAGAGAATTAATATTTCACTCTTTATGGGTCTCCTCCTCTCGCCATTCCTCGGGACAGAATCTATTTCCAGGGAGAGCAGGATAAGTGATTGGAGAGAGTGGCTGGCACGAAACGTGCATGAAGAAAGACCTCTATCACAAACTTATTTGAAATCATAGGAGTGTGTGAAAAATGAACTCCTGAAAACATTTGGTTGTGGAAGAACGATCAAAGTGTGTGTGTTATCTACTGTTTTGATGTTTAAAAGTTGACTATCAGTCATTTGTGTAAGAGGGAATGTAGATGTTCTGTCAGTCAATACAGCTTCCCTTATGCCTTTATGCAAAATCGAACACATGCTGCTATTTTAAAAAGATGGTAATGGTTTTTTTTTTTTTTTTTTTTTTTTTTAACAAAGATTAATAACTTATGTAGCAAATGTAGCTATTGCTCATTGTGAATGTTAATAGTTAACTAAAGAGGTCTTATTGTAAAGTGATACTGATTGGTCTTTATAGTTCTTTTGCACTTTAATCTGTGTAAAACTTGTAACTTTATATATTTTTCTATATTGCTTTATTGTATTTAAATGAGTTATTTTTGTTATGAGAAAAAAGTTATTTTACCTGTTATGACCACTTTTTAAACTAAATTTCATTACCATGATAATAACGTATACCGTGATAAAAGCATTAGCATTTAATCACAACAGGAAAATTTGATCCCGGCATATCCCTATGTGACCCATCAAAAATAACTATACAAATTAATCAATAATAGTGATCATATTATTACCCTTTTTTAATAAAATAATAAACGAAATAATAAAGTGATAATCCTATTTTATTTAAAAATAAAAAGGGAGTATTAAAAACAAAAACAATTAGTTTACAGTAAACTTGACAAACAAATGCTTATATTTTTATTTGAACCTTTATTATATTTATATATATACTGTATATATATATATATATATATATATATATATATATATATATATATATATATATATATATATTTAGTTATTCTATGTGTTTAGCACACATATCACATTCACATTCTACTTGGCTCCCGAAATGAATTATCTTTAGCTTCTGCATATCAATTCGAGCGGCTGGATAAAATTCAGCATCTGCTAGTAGAGTCACATTTGACATACTGGCAAATTATAACCGCACGCGAGTTAAATTAACTACCGTAAGCACCCAAGGGAGCAATAAACCCTCTGACTGCAAACATGCTACAGTTATGTCAAAAGCAACCTTTAGGATGACAGCCCACCCAGCAACAACACTCTGCATTTCCATAGCCAGATGTAACAATTTGATTAGATCGGGTTAATTGGCCTCATCTGCCTGGGATCCACAGACATCGTGTTTCTCTCAAATCGAAGCGCTCCTGTCAAACTAAGCTAAATTCACTCCGTGGCAACTGTCATGCATCTCGTTAGTTATAAAGCAATATCTGAATGTTACCTCATTTGCTCATAGAGTCACGCACAAAGGTTTGCGGTTATCAATGCAGCATAAGCCAGGAAATGCATCTGTAATTTGTTTTGGAGCGCGGACAGGATGTACACAGATGGATGGACTCTGAAATGTAATTTTTGGGCCAAATGCGATGGGTCTGGCCCAGCAGGAGATACAGAGTGGTACCGCAGGCCCCGAGAGCTATAACACACAGCATCCAGCTAATGGACAAACACCATTACAGCGCTTACCACTCGGAGAACTCAGCGGGTTATATTTCATCTACACGCTCTCGCTGCGTTCCAGATGTTGGCCCTCATATACGCACACAAACTTGCCCTGTGTGTCATTACTAAGGTAATGTCTACAAGTGCAGTGTGTTTGCTGAGTGGACTGAGGCGGTAGGCCACAGCGGGAGTAGTGAACACACACACACACACACACACACACACACGCTCTGCTCTACTTGCTGCTGCAAAGACGACCGAACAACGAGGAGAAATGATCAGTGTTTCGACTTGACCGGATTCACCTCTGCCTGGCCCACTATAGTGGAGGAGAATGAGATGAGGAAAGAAAAGAGCAGAGAAGAGGGGTCTCACTGCTGAGGAAGGGTTTGAGAGACTCAGGGGCTTCATAGCCGGAGAGATCGACATGTCAGCAGCTCACACACAAACACACACACATACTGTAATACAACATGCCTGTGCCCCTGCAGGTACTTCTGTAATGGTTTCACCTTACTGTGCTTTCTGTAGACACTGTCTGTTACAGCTGCTACAGGGATGGACTTGGCCTCGAAAACAGCCCAGGACTTGCCTGCTGTATTATGTAGCTCAGAAGCTGTCAAACTAGGGGCTAGAGGGTTTCTAGGGGAAATATATATTTTTAAGACTATCAAAGTTAACTCTAAATTTAATGTTATAATGTGAAACACACACACACAAATACATATGAATTGAAGTGAAAATGACTCTTTTAATTGAAACATAAAATATAGGATACACACGGTGAAAAAGAATGGATACTATTTTAATCATTTGTGTAAACTTGCAGTACAGAAATAATAAAAAGGCAGGTACTGTACATTTTGCCTGTCTTTTATTTTTCCACAAGAGACAAAAAACAGAATGAGCAATAAAGTGGTAGAATGATGAAATGAAAGAACAATATGATTGAGCAAAAGATAAAGGGGTAGAATGATATATTGAACAGATGGTAAAACAAACAAACGATAGTTTGAATGAACAATAGACCAAATGACAAATAAAGCAATAAAATGTAGAATATGAACAAATTATAAAATGTAGCATGAAAACAATACCATGACAGAATGAAAGAGAATGATACAATGATGGATGGATGATAGATTGATATGATTATTGAACTGTATGTCCGAGTTATGTGTGTGTGTGTGTGTGTGTGTGTGTGTGTGTGTGTGTATATATATATATATATATATATATATATATATATATATATATATATATATATATATATATATATATATATATATTTTCCTTCCCAATAAAATGTGTTCTATTCTTTATCTTTTTTTTTTTTAGAAAAACAATCCATACTCAATTATTCTTTAACCAGCCATATATAACTAAAGTGAGTTTATCAGGATGTAAGAAGCAAAGAAAGAAATATTAAACATGTTCCTTCGATTTTCCAGTCAAAATCACCTGAATGCACATCATATCATAATTCCGACTTCCAGACTCCATTGGAAAATTTCCAGGAAGACTTGAAGGCAGAATTACAAAATACACACAGAGTACAAAGAATTCACACACACACAAATGATGCTTGTAGAGAAAAACACGCGCACACACGCAGAGGCCGTGAGCACAAAGAGGTAATTTCAGCAAATTCAGCCATGTGCTCCTCCAATGCCTAATGGCGGTTCTTAACTGCAACATCTGTCTATCTTTCCCCTGGAGGACCACACTTGTTGGGCGCATTTGCTTGTTTTTTCTGCACTAACCCTTTTACAGTCTCCATTCGGTTTAATGATGAGACAACAAAGACATGGTGTTCTAGGAGGGAGGATGAGGCTTGGCTCTTCTTTGTTTACATTAAGAAGCAAGCAATTATTTAAATAAACAATTTAAGTTATGATTCATCCATACAGAACATCAACAAAAACAGATTTCTGCTTTAAAAGAAAAATAATATTGAAGTAAATGGGTTTGTGCATTTAAACTGACCATTTATTGAAAAATGTGAGAACAATTAATTTATTTTTGTTTTTAAATCATAACATTATTTTACATTTAGTCATATGCATTCATTTTAAACTATTTTACTCTAACAGAAAAGGCATATCATTTTTTTCATTCACAATAATTCACACTGCTCTGGGTGTGTTCATGGTGTGTTTGTGTTTGTGTGTGTGTTTGTTCACAACTGGGTGGGTTAAATGCAGAGCACAAATTCTGAGTATGGACAAAGTCCTTTCAGGCAAGTCGTGCCACTCGGCCGCCATCTTGGCAAAACCTCCGGGCAGCTATTTCAGAATAACAAGACCAGCTCCTATCTAAATGAATGGGCAGAGTCAGAACTGCACTTTCACTGGTCACCGGGACATAAAAACAGCATTTATAGAAACAGCAGTGAAATATGATAATATCGCCGAAAAAATCCGATGATTTTGCCCCAAAATAAGGTTAAAATGCCTTTTTCCCCACAGGTTATACCTTTACTACGCTTGCGCAAGGGTTCCTCAACTGCGCATACGTCAGTGGAACCAGACGATAGGCTTAAATGTTTCCCGGCTTGACTGTTAAAAGCAGATGATTGGCTTCCCAGCGGGAGGGGCCGGACATGTGCACACAACCGCCATCTTTGCCGTTACTGGTTTTCCTTATACAGTTGTATTGAGGATTGAGGAAGTGACATGTCTCTTATAAACTGTCTCTGCTATGGAATACCATATTTTGGCCAAACATCATGTCACTCACTCACACATTCACTAATGAATAAAATAGTCCCCAGCTAGTTTGCATAGTTGCAGCAATAGCAAAAGCAATTTTCAGGCGCTGTGCAACATCACTATGCCTGCTGCACCCATGGTACGGCAGCAAAGTTCCTTGATTTATTACGCTGAAATTTGAATAGTTCCTAGCCATATCGGCCTAGAAAATCACAACTTTTCATTTTCAGTCTGTCTTAGTACACCCATACAACTACAAAGAGTCAAGTTTTTAATTAATAAAAATAGAGAAACTCTTTGGTCATTTTTAAAGGAGATGCTAACGGTCTAATCAGAGTTAATGACTATGGAAAGCTAAGCTAAAAGTGCTACGCCAGACCTGGAGATCGGCTGAATTCGAAAACGGTAAACCTCAACTAGGGAAGTAGGAAAATTTTCAAAGGTGTTCCTTTAAATGACATACTATAAAGTAATATCTGATTGTGTCTCAGCTTACTAAATTTAAATCATCTTTTGTTTCTGATGATATGAATATAAACTATACTGTATATTATTATTATCTTTTCATTGAACGAAATCAGCTCTGGCATCTTCCTGTTTTCGTGTAATTCAAGCAGGCTCTGACAGGGAGTAGCCAGTATATAGATTGCTCTGCCTCTATTATGTAGAGGTAGTGACAGAATCACACGTCAGTGCAGCACCGTGACAATGTTTTATGGTTCTTCCTTATCTGCAACAGCATCCAGGAATCAAAAGCACCACACTCGCCTGCCTTCACCTAAATCAAGGATGCAGCTCAGGGCTAAGCGTTGTTATGCCGCACTGCCGAGGGTTGTTGTCTTTTGTCCGGCGCTCCTCACTAATAATAATATAGCAGCCATGCAGGAGCGGAGAGGATACATCCTAAATTTGCAGATGCTGATTAGCTGTCACAGAGGAAGGGAGAGAAATGACCGCTCCCCCCTGCGCTCCAGAAGCTGCAGGTACAAAGACTTAACCCTCACACCTCTCCTCCCACTCTATCTTTTCTCTCTCTCTCTCTCCTCTCGCTCTCTGTTTGCAGCAGCTCTCAAGGCCTCTGTAATTTTATGAGCCCAGCGTGAGGTGTCTGTATGGCTCACCTGTAGGTCAGAGCCATTCAGTAGCATGCAGAGAGATAAGCAACAGATGATAAGCATGTCCAGAGAGGTTTCTCGCAGCTTGACCACACAGTTCCCTGCGGTTTTGCTGCATACAAACACACACACACACACACACTTACAGAGGCATGCATGCTCTCTCTACTCCATAGGGGACAGAAATATCCACATTCACATTGCTTGGGTACACAAGCATAACCCGATATATATACAGTAGCTATCTATATATAGCCATACACTCACATACACATTTATAAACATTATCAATAACATCTTATATTACTGGTAATATATACATACAATAATGTCACTTAATATACAGTGAAATAAGTAGTTTAGCAGATATTTTATTCTATTATTAAATATGTCTATAGCCGTGTATCTTAAATTCTATATCTAAATCTCGATAGATAGATGAATTGAGTAAGTAGAAACACTACAAAAATCTTTTTTTTATTTTTTTATTCTATTTATTCATTAATTAATTCATTTTATAGTGTAGACATCGATATATACATGGAGTAGGCTAGCCTAGAATAGCCCTGTAAGGGTCCTTCTAAAAGACAGAGGTGACCTTGCAGTGCCTGGTAATATTTTGCATCTTAATTAATTTAGAAGATCTGAGCTGAGTCAAAAAGGCCCACGGGTCCCAGCATGAGGGGGAAGCAGTGAAAGTGTGTGCAGGAGAGAGAGAGAGAGAGAGAGAGAGAAAGAGAGAGAGAGTGAGAAAGCTGATTGATTTGACTCAGGAAAAGAAAAAAAGGCTGATTTCACTACGAAAATGAGTAGTGATGTGGAAATGTCCAAAATCAATCTCTATTATCAACCACTGCTTGAGCAATTAGCCCACATAAAACAAGCTGATGAATCGGTTTGCTCTGCCGTAGAAGTGGAGAGGTTAATAATTGAGATGAACTGTTACATTCGGCTTTGCTCATTACACAACCCACAAAGACATTATTCAGCAATCATTCAAAGAATTTATCAAAACAATATCAGGCACAAAATGGCATGAAGGAATCCAGCAAATTCAATTGGTTCTGGGTTTCACAAATGAAAACTGTAAAATATCTTGTACGAGATTTAATTTAATTCCATTGACAAATTATGAGATAATTTCAATGTTTATGCTTAAAAAAAATCTTGTAATAAATGTAAATGACTTTTCACAGTCTGTGTGGCATGAATGCAATCCAGTAATAATATTATCCAGTACTTTGTAATAGGGCTACTCAATTATAACAAAAATAATAATCACATTTATTTTGTTCAATATTGTAATCACAAATATAATTACCAATATGGACCATATGACCAAAACCTTATATGAATAATTTATTTAAAGATAGAAATATATATAGCATATCTTTTTATATATATTTTCTGTAAATAAGTTATGACATCTGCTTTTTTTTTTTTTCACAATTTCAGAATTCTCTTCAAAATAATTGAAAATAATTAAACTGTTAGTGATAAAAACAAAAGAACAAATACAATAGAATGAAAAGATACAAATTAAACAAACTGGGCTTTAAGTTGTTTTTATGCACGTACGTATTCAATTAACAAGCTATTACAGAAATTGAATAATCTAAATAAACAGCATAGTCTTCACTGTAAAGGCTGATTTATACTTCTGCGTCGAACCTACGCCGTAGCCTACTTATAGATGCACATCCTAAACTGTAGCCTACGCTGAAGCCTGCGTCTCAATTCTACGCGGACTGCAAGCGCGATTGGTCTGCTAGAATCCTTCCCTCCATACGTACTTGAGTTTTGTCTGTGTTTATGTGCATTTTAATCTATTTTAATGTTACACCTTCTTATATAAAAATAAGCAAAGAACAAGTGTCTTATCATTTATTATATTAAATAGCACTTTACAATGGTAGTTGTCCGCGACAAACAATGTTGATCTGCCGTGGTACAAGTCCTTGTGGAGATGGAAAGAATGCCATCTTCTGTTCTGTTGTTGTCTCCTTTTTGCAGTTTTAAATAATCATTTGATATATATTTGCCGCCATCATGGCTATAACGCCTCTCTGATGAGCCGCTTCTCCTTCGGCTTTTGTCGTGGTACTGCAGGTTTCACCAACAACATGCCTGTGGACACTGCAGACTAGTGGTTTGAGTGTGTACCGATGCAGAAGTAGGCTATAAATGAAAACCTCCGCTTAGCCTA